>NC_088792.1:236820393-237035393 GCF_011386835.1 Chrysemys picta bellii
CTCACCCATCCCCGTGGTCCCAAGCTCCCTTATGTGACCTCACACCCCAGGCCTGCCTTTTCTCTTGACCATGGCATCTGCCTCACTGACCACAGTGCTCTGGGTGGTCGCCCTCCTGTAAGGCCAGCCTTGGTGAAACTGGTGCAATCCTCTAATGTAGACACAGTTACACCAGTATAAAGTGCTTAAATTGGTATAGCTTGTTCCTCAAAATACGCAGGAACTGAAGTCAATAGGAGTTTTGCTATTCACTTCAATGCAGCCATGATTTCATCATTATCATCTAAACAAGAATGTAAAATAAACTAATTAGATATTTACAGATCACTATGTTCATTTTGAAGGAGAGGCATTTCCCCAAATTGTCACCTTTTCTTCCATGGTTCCACAAGACCTTTCAGCAGCATATATTTTGTTTTCTTACCAGTAACACTTGAAAACCCTCAGGGGTTGAGGATTCATCTTTAGCAGTTTGAGCAAGCTTCACAAGTCAAGATACAAACCCAAAATCATACTCACTAGGCCTAAGCCCCGGGGCATTAGGCACCAAGTTACTTTGAAAAATTCCACAAGGCACATATCCTCATTTTTAGGTGCCTAAATACCTTTTAAAATCTGTCCTCTCATGTTCCAGTTCATTCTGTCATTTTAAGACATATAAAACCAGCGATGAAGAGTGGGCCATATACTATAACTCTATCATCAGTCCAAAGCAGCTTCAGAGAAGCTGGGGGAAGTTTGAGGGAAAACTGATGAGAATTTTTGAACTGAAAAATGGTGAGTTCAGCTGCTTCACAAATTAGGTTAACAACTTCTTATTCTAATCTGCTGCATTAGAAATCATTTGGGGGGGGGCAGAGATACCGGGCCAGATTCTCAGCTGCATCCAGCTTCCATTGGGTAAAGCTGGGGCGTACAAGGGAGCCATTTGTGGCTCCCTGATTCTGGAGCCAGCGCTGCGCTGGCCCTCACATAGAAAAGAGCAGCCTGGGGACCATCCTCAAATTGGGGATGCCAAAGCACAGCGCACTTAGCCATGCTCCCAACACACCATGGAGGGCTGCAGGGAGGTGACACAGGAAATGGAAACTCTAGAGCCACTGGGGAAATCTGGGTTACTTTTAGCCTGCTAAGCAAAGAGAACAGAGTACGGCTCAGCACTGAGTCAATTTTGTCCAATTTAAAGTGAGAGAAATCTGATGTGTGTGGTACATGATCTATCTAAGACACTTATCACCATGGTATCCCTAGTAGAAGATAAGGGAACACACAAAATGTGGGTTAGATTGAGATGCCCTTACTCACACTAAATAAGAATATTACGGGAGAACACACTAAACCAATGAAATACTGGGTTAGAAGGACTACATAATCAGAGCTCATTATCCTCCTTCAAATTGCACCTTAAACCTCTACTGTGTCAGGATACCTACGACAAACTCAACAATTGTTAAACAACCGCTATACTGTGCCCAATGCTTATCATGCTGACCATCATCACCTCACTTTCCTCTGTTTCCCTATTCTATTTGCTTTTAATGCTATACTTCAATGATAAACTCTTCATGGCAGGGATATTTTTTTTAAATATTTATACAGTTCCTAGTACAATGGAGCCCTGGCCTTATAGTCACTACTACCATAGAAATTATTAATAATAATAATAATGAAGCAGAATTCTCATTGACTGATCATATCTCAATAATGAAAGCATTTTAACATCATCTGCATACTCCTGTTTTTAAAGAAATAATATGTTTGTAAGGATTAAAATGTTAAATACTTGCAATTATAAGTAAAAATGGGGAAAAAAATTGCAAGAGTCTTTATAGATGCAGAGGCAAACAGGACAGATGTTTCTGGAGGGTAGCTGCTCCTTCTCATTTTTTTGTCATGCTTCAAGAAAAAAAAGATACAGCAATCCAGAATTAATTGTAGTGGTCCCACACCTGCTAAGAAGGCCATGTATTTTAGAAGTTGAAGATCTGGCCATAATTTGAAATTCCCAGCTAAAAGAAAACAAAGATCTAGAAGGTGTTAGGGTCCCAGATATGCAAAGGTGTTTGGATGCATAAAGAAGTCAATTGGCATCTAGTGGGATCTTTAAAAATCTGGCCTTAGTTCTAGCTTCTGACCCCACATATACCAATATAAATCCAGAGTAAATGAGATCTGAAATCAGATTTTGGGCCTTACCATCTAAGACACAAGACACAATTCTCTGAAACTAGTGAACCTCATTAATTTGTCTTCCTTAGGATCTTAAAGTATTGAATGCTATCACAGAGCCCATCTTGGAACCTCAACTATACATACCTCTCTTGATTCTTTACTATGAAAGACTCTTTGCTGGTAGGAAATTGTTTAACCCAATAATATAAGTTTCAAGTTCTTTATTGCGCACATCCAATCTTGCAAATTTATCCAATTAGAGCATCATGTGGGTTTGATTTAATAGATAGAAGACTACCTTCTAAAAGGACCTATACCCAGATGGATTAAGTTCTGAATGGGAACACTATACAAATGCAAAAATATATTATATACAAAAAATACTCATTCAGTAGGCCTTAATGTGTAAGACAGTAAATGCTAAAGAGGCATAGGGTCTTTCAGATGCACTGCAATATTGGACTTTCTTGCACTATCTTGCAAATTGTTATAGTCTAGAGAGGTGGCTGATGGACCTTTTGGGCAAATTTTGAAAGAAGGGTGAAATGGGTAGTTATTTTCCCACTGTCATCATTAGAGGTACTTATTTTTGAAGTACCACCTTTGGTCCTGACTGGCCACTGTAGACAATAGAAGGCTGACTTTGTGTGTGTGAGTAAATTTCAATATAGTGAATTTCCCTGTCATTTAAAAATAAACTTCCTAAAAGGTGGTGGAAAGGAAAAGAAATAAGAGCTGGGTGAGTGATAGTGAGATCATGATAAACAATCAGAATGCTGCATGGCTCTACTCTGAGTTTTTCAGTAAGGTGTTATTTTTGGCTGAAGTTTGGAATGGGTTCTTCCAAGTATTTGATTTTTATTTCTTTCTCTGAGACAGTTATTCTTTCATATTTTCCTCATACTGCTGGAGAATCAGTCTCAACTGGAGGAGACAAGGATTGAGGTCAAGTTACAACTTTAAAAAAGTTCAGTCTCTACCTCAGGGAAGAAGGAAGCATAAATCCTATGGTCCAGATAAATGTAGGAACACAGAGAAAGAAAACTCCGGTAAGTCCAAATCCTAACTCTGTCCTAACTAGTTCAAAGGATAAATATCACAATTATTGTGAAGAATACACCCAGTATTTTAAACAGATTGCCGGTATCCTTTACCTTGGCTGTTTACATTTATAAATATGCAGTAATAGTGGATTTATATGAAATGGGCACCTGCATGCTGCAGCAGAAATATTATCTTACATATATTTTGTAGTCATTTTTATGTTGTATTTTTTGTTGTTGGCAATGTTTTACACTAAGTGACCAAATTATAATTTTAAAAGCTTTTTTCCTAACTAATCTACAGCAGTTCTTGCTTTTAAAATTAATGCACACAGTATGAGATTCCCAATTGAAAAAAAATTAATCATACAGTGTAATGAAAGATTTTTGTGATGCTAAAACAATATAATTTAAAATAGAGTTGGTTTAATGTTCTGGAGTATAATTTTGCTTTCGTTACAGTTGAAAAATGAAGGGTTTTTTTTTTATATACTGTATATCCCAAGATGATTTCAAAGTATTTTCACTTAGAAAAGCTAGCTGCTATTACATATGAATTTTCAAAGCTTGCCAAGGCTTTGGAAGGAATGATGAAAATTACTATTGCACGACCTTCAGGTTTTCTTTGTTTCATAAAGGGCTAAGATAGCATTTTTGTCATTTTTCTTTCAGCTCAGGTCTTTCATCATAAATATCAAAGCATGCAATTATGCCTTCTCATATCCTACCATATTCTGCCTGTTTTCTATCCATGGTGATGGTGTTCTCTTTTAGGATATCTTTTTCTTTTGTTTTTCACAAATCTGAAAGAAATCCCATGTTTTTGTCTAGTTTCATAAATTGTTCATGAAATGGATGTTGTACTGATTAAAAAGAAGAAGAGTTGATTAAAATTACGGTTATTCTTTTATCCTAAGCAAAATCCCGAAGTAATGGCTGGGTGTCAAATCTACCAGATTCATAGTAGACTAATTTGGCCTACAGGTGGAATTTTATTATTAATGTTTATTATGGGAAAGACATAATAAACCTCTGGTAGACATAAAGTCTACCCTTTTTAAGATTTGTACTAAATAATTCTTATTGTTCTATCTTACTTTTCATGTACAGTATATTGTCCTGTCTTGGTCTGTGGGTTCATACTGAACACCCACAGCTCCCATTGATTGGAACATCCAGCATGCCTGAAAATTAGGTCATTCTTAATTCTTGTAGACCCAGAAATGTTTTGTTTTTTTAAGTTGTGTTGGCTTATTGCATTTTGTATGATATTTTGACATAGCACAAATGCTAATCAGAATTATAATCTTTAAATCTCTGGTTCATTTTTCCATGGGACATTTTTCTGACAACCAGAAAATTAAACACTAATGACATTTATTATACACAAAAGAATTAAAATGATGTTAACTGGCGATTGAAAATAAATATAGACTTTTTCCTGACTTAGTTGTAAAACAAAACTAATAACTATTGTTAATGCTTGCAGATGGGTCATTTTTTGTTTTTGTTTATTACACTCAGATTTTTATCAAATTTACAGTGACACAGGGAATGCATTGTTTTCATCAATGTGAACTGTGCTGTCACATGAATGTGAACTTACTGGCTATGTCTTAAGTTAAATGTCAAGAGATGTACATTTTCCACATGGAAATAAAATTGATTTCAAGTTCCTGTTAACAGTAGTGGAGCAAAAAATCCCCATTGTATTGTTAGACCAAAATAGAAGTGCCCCAGCATGTGTTAATAAAAATGTATCTTCCTAAATAGTAGCAGTATTGCATATAATAACATCTAGCATAGAGAAATTATTTTTAAGCTATGATTGTTTGAACTTGCAGAGCCTCATTGTTCTGCGGGTAAGATTTGCTGATGCTAGATTGTGATAAAAATTTATCTACAGTCTACCTTCTGAAAAGCCCCTTGTTCCCCCTCCACCACCACCACCCCCCACCCCGGCATATAAATGCCACCAGTAAAAAACCCCAGCACAGTAGTTATGTATATCAATGTTGCAAGAGAAAGGAACATGACATTCACCATAAGAGAATTCATTAATTCTTAAGACTTTTAAAATATTAATAGGACTTTCAAACAAGCTTGTTCATTTATGCAGAGCGTCCATTCTCTTCATTCTGAAGTTGAGATAAGTTCAGATTCTTAAGATTGCCTTAAGATGTCTTCCCCAAAAAACTTTCCAGCTCCTTTATTTTCCCACATTGTATGATAAATGCACTCAGAAATTACTGAACATAAAAATAACATGTGATGATAAAGTATCTGAAAGCTCTGAACAAAGCAGCTGCATGAAAGGGTTTTCCGGGTCTGTAGCAACTCATAGAAGGTTTTTGGCCTCTGTCTTTCTGAAATCCATTTGAAGCAACTTGGCTCCCACAATGTTTTCTTGTATCAGCCAAAAACTGCATTTAAAATCTTAAACCTCAGTAATAAAGGCATCCTATATTGAATAGCATTTTAAAATGTATTTTATTCTCCATCCATAAAACTTAGACTGCAGATCATTCTCAAGTATAGTCAAAAGAATGGTCTATGCTAAATTTCCTTTTAATCTATTTTTGTATTCTTTATACTTACCAGAGAATGGCAATAACTGTGTTATTTTTACAGATTATAAACCTTCTTCTGGCAAATCAGTCCATATATCATCCAGATTTGAAGCTGGAGTTATGTTTCTAACTAATAAAAGTTTAGGTTTGCCTTAGTTATGAAAACCATAAAAATGAATGAAAAAGTATCCAAACTAAAAGTCTAATCAAGGAGGACTGTTTCAAATATTCCCTTTGCCAAAGGCACAGACCATTAGGGACAGGTATAAGTGTAATTTTTATAATGATGGCTGAAAAGCTTTATTAATTAAATTAAGCAAGATAGCCCCAAAGGCAGAAGAGCCATGCACCTGTGGAAAGTGCTTTAACCAGTAGGTGTGTAAGGGAAGAAAAACTGAAATGAGTGACTGGGCAAGGTGTGAGGGGAAACTGATGGATGGAATAGCTAAATGAAAATAATAAATAGAGATTTAAAATCTCAATACCAATAGGACTATGGACTCCAGGGGCAGACAAGGACACGTGGTAATCCTGACCTACAGCTCAGCAGAACCCATCAGACAACCTTAGAACGTTTCAAATATGGGCTCTGAAAAGCAAAAACAAGTGAGCTAAAATGCCAGGCAGTAGAAAGAAATCCAAGCAATGGAAATAAAACATAACAAACAGTTTTGAAACATAGTGGAATCATAATAATCTATGCAATTCTGCAGTAGCTGCCTACAAACAATATAGGAAGGACATACTGGATTGTAGAGAAGATGATGATGAGGGTTGGTGGGGTGGGGAGGAGCACAGGTCCAGAAAGGTTCTGTAGAATCTAATCTTCTTCTTCGTATGGCTGATGGAAATATAGAGCAAACACTATAATTTTACATTTAGATGGTTAAGCCAGATAATTGCATTTAGAGTAGCAGAGTGTATTGCTATGATGCCTCCTTCGTATTTGTGAATTGGGCATTGAGTTGTTATATGTTCCATGGTCTGTTCTGGGTGACCACACTTGCACACTGGAGAGTCTTTAATTTTCCATTTGTGTAGCAAGTATCTGCATCAGCCGTGGTTTGTGCGGATATGATTTAGGGTTGCCCATGAGCTTGAGATTGAAGCCAGGGATTTTCTGCATCGAGTCATTCACAAGGTGTTTATTTGTGACTTTTTGTGAACTCCATTCGGCTTTCCAAGTTTCATCAGAGTTGAAGTTGCATTGTTGAAGTTGCAAATGTGTGGATCCAAAAGGGCTAATGAATCTAATGAAATGAAATATCTGAATGGAGAGTATCATATGGTAGAATTTGTATGGCTACAAATCCTAGCTTATAAAAATACATTTATATGAGTGGAGTTATAGAATTGACCTCTTTATGGGCACTGAATGCTCAATAGCAAGAAAGATCAAAAAGGTTACTAAGTCTAATTAAACACATATAATGGGTGACATACATATAAACTAGTGCAATGGCAAAACAGGACAAAATTTACTTTAAATGAATGCTTCTGAGAACTACCAGGTCTAGAGCACATGGAAGGAGAGCCTTTCTCAACTAAATAATGCACAGGAGATGGATCAAAAAGCCACCCAGTAATAATGACCACAATGTAATTGATTTTAGCATACTTGGGGTAAGAATCATATGAAAACTAGCACTAGAGATAGTAGGAGTTTATTAAAAAAAAAGTGTGGTAGGTAATCAAAGTTACCCTTAAATCAAACATGGGAAAATTAAATTTAGACTCAGGATGGAGACGAGTAAACAGTGCTGTGACAGAATCACAGAAAGCATACCTACTCCTGGACAGAAAAGGAAGCAAAAAGGCAAGATAAAAACCAGCATGGGTAAATGGCAATATTTGCAAGATTATCTGAGCCAAACTGATGTCCATCAATAACTGGAAGTCCTATCTTAGTGAAATCAATAGAAAAGATTATAAACCATGGCAGAGAAGATGTAAAATTGAATAAGAGGACCAAGAGGAACTGTGAAGAGCTTATAGTCAAAGACTTAAAAACAAATAACAAAAAAAATGTTTAAGTATGCAAGAAACAGAAATCTCCGGTTCGCAGGACCACCAGGACTACTGGGAGCAATTATGGAGGACAAAGGACATTGTGAAGAAGCAAAAGTATTTCTTTAAATCAGTCTTCACTTCAGAAGGTAGAAGATATCCAACAGTGCCAAAGGAACTGGCTCCTTATGCTGTGCAATCTTTATATATCTCTACCTGGTAAATCCTCATTTCCCCAGCCAGAGACATAGTGGGAGCAATAAGGGAGCATGCCAGGGAGAGGGAAAGAAGGGATAGCAGAAGAGGGGGAAACTCTATTCCCTCACTCCCTCTTACTTTATCCCCTGTCAGAAAAAATCAGTCATCAAGATTCACTTGTGGAGGCCAGGAGCTTTGCTGCATCTTCAAAGGACTGATAATGCATGGGACATGCCTTGGGTATGATTAAACATAGCATGAGTTGGTAATTCCCGGGGATCTGTTGAGGAGAGTACCCAGAGGTAAGATCATAAAATGAAGTTAGAGGAGAATGGAGAAAATACCAGTAATGTGAACAGCAGTTAATTATTCTAGATTTTCACTTTCCAATATGGAGTTCTGCCCACTCAAGTGTAAGTGCTTGAAGGCAAATATTTGGGCCTCCGTATATAATATTCTGAAACTACTATGAAACCTTCCTAAATGTATTTTTGTCCTCTCTGTTGGCTAATCCCATAGCAACTCCCATGTGACTATCAGTTCAATTAGTGTAGAACCTCTTACCCTTGGAATTGAAAACTTTCTAATCTCAATGAACCACCCTTTCTCTTCTCTTAGCAACCATTATTTGGGTGGCATTAATTAGGAGCAATGGGATAAAATTAAGAAAGAAAAAAACGGGAAAAAATTCCTCAAATGCAGTGTAGCATGGTAGGATTTTTCTGTTGTTTCTTTTTAAGATAATGTTTATTCCCTCATTATGAGGGGTGGGGGGTTACGTTTGAAATCTAAATTTTTAACAGAACAGAAAAATTTAAACATTCCTCCATCAAAGCAGAATGGCACCATATGCAAAGTCACCTCAGCTTGAGTATGTGAGGAAAAGAGTGTTGTTAACATTGTCACAAAAATGTATGATTGCTTGACTCTCAGCACAGGATGGGTGGTGAAGCTTTCTTGGCATCTTATTTCGGATTCACTAATTAGTAAGGGGCTGGTTTCAAATTAAGCAAAAGGGAAAAGATGCCTTATCTCAGATGGCATAGCTGATGATATCCAGAGAAGAAGGTGGGTTGGGAGTTTAAGGATCCAAAAGATTTAAAGAAGAAAAGGTTTGCCCTGTACATGGTGTAAATAAAAACTATCCCCACATTTTCAAAAGGGACTAGTGACTTTGGGTGCCTCCGTTTTGAATGCCACACTCACAACACTTTAAAGGTGATTAGTTTTCAGTGGGAAAGCGCTCAGCATTTTCTGAAAAATGAGGTCCCACTAAGTTGTCTTAAACAGGGCATCCAAAAAGTGAAGCACTGAAAATCACTAGTTGTTTCTGAAAATGTATCATTTTGTTTGAATTTGTTGTTTAACTTGTTGAATTCACTTAAGGCACCTCTGTTATGGGCAGATGTCTGTTCTTGTTTAAATCAGGACAGATTGGAGAGTGCTGAATTACAGCTATAGTAGAGTAGGCTCCCAAGGAAACCCCATTCCTGTAGATCTTTAAATCTGGACAAATCAGTGATAAATGTGCTATCGGGAACAATCCTTCATTGGCAGGGGGATAGTGTCAATAATCCAGAGTGTATTTTTCCACCTTGAATTTCTGTGATTCTTTTCTATCTCCAGCAAGCACTAGTCACATGCTGCTTTCTGAGTTCATTAATACATTTGCAAGAGGATGAGTTTATTATTATTTATTATTCGTACTATGGTAATATCCAAAGGTCCTCCTCAGAATCCATCATTGAGCAAGACTGTTTACTAATTCACAGGAAAAGACAGGACAATGACCAGCTATTCTTTAGCTAGCTCTGGAGCCTACTAGGGAGAAGTGGGATTGACCAATGGCAGCATGTCTACCGGAAAGGACAGGTATTATTGGCTAGTTGAGAACTGCTGTGCTCACACATATGGGTCAGATCTTCCAGCATGATCCATTGCAATGCAGCTTTGGCAGTAAAGCCCCCAAATGTGAACAATCCTGTATAATCTTATCTTTAGAAAAGTACATAATATAGAATGAATATTTAGTATATATCCTTAATTTCCCTCACAATAGCATTCCTTGATGTGTTTTGGAGAATGCTTCAGAACAGCTGCTTTTGCTTGGTGCATCACATGATGACAAAAATATCTGGGTATCATTTATGTTTTAAATAGACTGATTTCAAACAACTCCTCCTGGATACTTAAAAGCATCAGCCACTACACAACCACAAGAAGGCTTCTCCTGTTTTTCTGGCTTATATTGTACCTAATCTCAGCTCCCAAATCAATTTTAGATTTCCATAATTGTGTCTTAAAAGAGTGGTAAAAGATGAGATTCCCTAAACAGGCACAAGAAAGATTTCTCCTATTAAGTAAAATGAAAAAAATCTATGTAGAATTTAATTAAGGATCTGACTTAACCCACAAAAAAGGAAATGAATAGTTAATGATGGAGTAGTCTTCTATGAACATGACTTCAGGACAAATGTCTCTTTCTTCATCCTTAGCTCACCCTAAGTGCACCTAGAGTTTTGCAACTCATATGCTATGTAATATCATCAGTGTTGGGAAGAGGTGTTCCCCTGTGGTGGAAAATTTTGAGTTACAGTATGTAGGTACAACTGGACAATTTAAGGTTGAAGGAAGAAGATTAAATATTTATGTGAAGCCATCTGAAAGAGTCCATCTTTAACCCTGAATTTCTTTGCTTTGGTGATTTTAAGAGAAATTCTTAATACTACTTATTTAAGGCCAGATTTACCCTGCCATGCATGGATATCAGGGAGAGTAAGGAATCCTCTTCTTCCCCTCCCTGCACTAGGCATAAACAGATTAAGACATTGCTTAGGTCCTAAGCAGCTCAAAGGGACTCCCTATTAATTATTAGTATGGGGGGGAAATGTTCCTGCTTAGGGCCCCCAATGGGCTAGTACCAACAGTGATTCTCCCCCACCAACACTCCTGCTTAGGTTCAGTAACCATGGGTCTGGGAGTGCATAGTGGTAAGCAGGCACTTCACACCCACTACCCCCCTGCCTGAGCAAGTGAGAGGAGAAGGTTGGAAAATAGGTGGACCTTCTCCAGCCTGCGTAGACAGACTTGTATTAGTGGGGATCAACTGAGTGCACTAAAAATAGCAGTGTGGATATTGTGGCTCCAGCAGAGTCTTTGGCTAGCTACCCAAACTCAAGCCCAGGGGCTGAGTGGGCTTGAGAGCCTGAGCTGCTGCCCAAACTGCAATGTCCACCCTGCTATATTTAATGTGCTACTTTGAGCCCCGCTAGCACAAGTTTGTCTACTCAAGCTGGGAGGCTCACTTCTAGCTGCAGTATAGACAAACCATGTTAGCCACTCCAGGTGGGCCAGCACGGGATGGAGCGAAAGTAGTAACCTGGTAATGGTAAGGACCAGAAAAAGAGTACTATACCCCCTGAAACAAGGGGATAGTAGAGAAAGAATAGAGCCTGTCTGAAGCACTGTTCCTTGCCTGTAACTGCTCTTGAAGCAGCAGGGCTGTACATGCCCCTTAACCAGAGCGGAATGTATAAACCCAATATAACCCATTGCTTGTGTATTTAGTTTTCTTTATTTTCAATGGTAATACAAATGTAGTTAATAAAAAGCAACATCATCAGTTTAGTCTGATTACAAATTATTCTTGCCAAGAATAATGAAATGTTGCAATATTGTTGCCCATTATTCTTATTCCACCATGTCCTGTTGTAATCAGTGGAAACATCCCATTTGTGGTGGCAGGATTTAGCACAATGAAGAAGGTTTAGTGGTAACTGTATGTCACTTTATAGAATATTTTAATGGCTCATATTTATTTTTGATTTCAAGGAGGAAAAATCATTAAAAGTTAAGATACAAAAAACTGAAATAATTTACAATAATATATTCATCTCTGTTACACAGAACATAAATAAAGTGCATTCTATTTTATTATTCTCTATTTAGCTTTTTTAGTTACAGAAGCTGCAGATGCATTCTAGCCTCTGTACCTAGCCTTCAAGGTGATACAGTGTATTGATTTAATACATCTTGAGACCTAATAATCAAGTACATGTTTTTATGATTGGCTGTTGTTGCCTAGTGTCTAGCTATATAAGAATGCTTAGTTGACTAAGGTCATCTATAGCCTATAGATAATCTCCACAACTAATAAAAATGTTAATGCTAACTAGAATGCCAATCTTCTTTCCAATCATGTAGACCTCCTAATATAGTTTGTAATTTTAGAGATGCAATTAATCTGAAATAAGACTTTTTTAAAGAAAAAGATATAAATTTCCTAGTATAAACCAGGCTAGACAGTCATGTTGCTGCTTTATGTCTAGCTACATTTAAACATCTGGGCTTTCTGTTAGTGATATGATAATGAATATCACAGTCAGGTCATTTTTGCACAGATCTCTATGGACAGAGCACTGTATCAATGATCACTATCTAACGTAAAAGATAAAAAACTATAGCTGAATCTTGGATGTATGGAATGTATTACTGCATAACTTTAAAAATCCACTTCTGTGCTTGTTTATGAGATATTTTGATCAGCACATTCATATATTGTACAAACGATAGTAATATTTGGTACTGTACGTATTCATCCCAGATAATTTCTATTGTTGATGTAGTAAAAATAATGTGTATCAGTTTAATAGCTTTAAAGATAAGAACTGTACAAGTTGGCATCGTGGCCTAGGGGTGCTGTCATTTCAGAGACTTGGGCTCAGTTCATGTATCCAGGACGCTCCCTTTTTGTGCCTGCACAGCCTAACGATTGTAGAGACAGAATGTTCATTCTGTAGGAGAGTAAGTATTTCAAAAATTGTCTTGCCAAGACCTACAGCTGAAAAAAGTTAGACTTTAACATACAGCAAGGCCTTTTGCCATTTGGAAAAAAAATAATCCAGTAAATTCTTAACTCAGTTTAAATGTGGTTTAAATTGGCTAAAGTGTGTCGGTGTTAGGGGGTTTCACCAGTGTATCTAGATTAATTTGAAATTGAGATAGTTACACCAGTGCAAATTTTCAAACATAGCCAAGGGTATAAGAGCTATTTCTAAGCATGCATTCCTACTGCTAGCCCTTTAAATCTGGAAGAGTCAAGCAGTTGCAGTTCTAATGGGGCCATCTTACAACTGACTGTTCCTTATTGGTATGTATTGCTAACTCCTGTTACATTTTCCCTTAGTTTTCCATTTTTAAGCCCTGATTTATGACAGCACTTAAGCATGTGCTTAATTTAAGTCATTTAATATTAATTCTAAAATTTAATTAATGTCCCACATGAATCTAATTCCAAAACTTCAGGTAATCCTAATAGATGAACATTACATTATTTGACATTATTTCTAGTAATACAACTATATTTTTTAAAAATCTATTGAGTTGAGGTGTTAAAGCTATCATCCTATATTTAACATTATGCAATACCACATCCCTGTTTGTTTGTGCATTTACCAACATATTCTGATATCTTTTTATTTGCCTGTTTTTCTGAGTCTGTAGTGTACACTCAGTTCATATTTTCAGGTTTTTCCCTGAAGTCTTGAGGGCTAAAAACTTACTTGAAACTAATGAAAATTAAGAATCTCATGTAATCATTTGCCTCCAGCTGGGGATTAAATACATAAATTAAATACATTACAAAAATCATGATAAAATCATGAAAGTTGGCAACACTGTGTGTTTAATTATTACAGACAAATTCTTTTTGCTGCTTGGATTTGAATTTCCCTGTAACACTTCCATGGCAGGCAGCTTCTTTTTATTTGTAAATGTATTTGTAATTGTGTACCTGACTCGACAACACTCTAGTCTGTGAGTGTCACAATTTGATTTTTGCTACCTAAGTTCAGCACCAGCATGCCATATCTGTGAAATGAGTTGTAAGTGGCTGATGTTGTATCCTACTGGATGCATTTCAACTTCACTGACTTGCAGGAAAAAGTGCAACAAGAAAAATTAGATTAAAATAGCTGATAACTATTGTATTGTGTTGGAGTAAAATGGCTGCTATATTTCATACATGACTTGCTTTCTGTGCTTAATGTTTCATTTGGAGCTCAATTGTAAGGTATTTACAAAGAAATCAGAAATCCTAGAGGGGGAAAAGCTCAAAATAAATAAATACAGTATTCAGATAACATAAAGTGAGGAAGTTAATCTCCAGCCTCTGTGAGTGGCATTGTAGCACAAGTGAACTTCACCATTACAATTCTTATTTACAAAATGGAATTACTGTAATTCTACTTAAGTAACCTTTAAATGTGATTTCTGTTGCCTACATTGGGTTCCTTAGTTTCTGTGCTTTTTGTGCGATACCCAAACATTACGAGTATTGAATGTTAACATCCATTATTACTCTATAGTTGAACTATTGCACACATAGTCTCCTAGAAAAGGGATAACTTTTATAGGACTATACTTTAGATAAAACTAAAACGCTAGAGTAGGCTAATACATAATATCAGGTAAACTATGTTAACATGGAACTTTAAGGAAGATGTGAAATGTTGTGTAATGTTTTGCATATTGGAAATATGTTTGTCACTGATGGCTAGATTGTCCCTGACCCTAACTCAGCAGTGCAGAAGAGCAATCCCCATCCTTCTTTCTTCTCTGCGTGGCTAAGTAAGGACTGATAAATTATGAATTCCATTGACTTGTTACTCTCCTCTCTGAGCAAGTTGTTTGGGAAGAGCAAAAGAGAGCTAGCATAGGGTGTGGGGGTCTTTGACTCTAATCTCCTACTTGATAGAGTAAGATGGTCACGTATATGAAGAAGAATGTACTGCGCCCCAACAATGAATGAAATAACTTGCTCCCGCCTATACCAAAGTAAAGGGGAGGAGGGAAGGGATTGTACTTCACTGTGGGCAGGAGCTAATGGCTCAGTCTAGCCTGTAGAAACTCATTTCTGATTTTGTAGGTAACAGCATATTCATTTTTTTCTAAGGGCAGTAAGGTATATATACCCTCTAACTCTGCAGGAAGGGGGAGTTTTAACACTCCATTTTATTTTTATAAAAGTAAAGTTGCTTACCAGTATAATGCTGCACAAAGTGGTATGTATGTGTCAAAGGAGTTTAAGTTCTTGTTTAGTCTGTAAACGTGAAATCATGGCCCCACTGAAGTCAATGCCAAAACTCTCATTGACTTCAAAGGGGCAGGATTTTACTTCAGGCCTTTAAGGCAGGGAGCATTATTTTTTATGACTGCAGCAAACATGTTTTTGGCACTTGACAATTAATGTTAACAATATTCCCAGTGACCATGTTTTGGATAGAGTAAAAATACTGGCTCTGTATTTTGTAATTTTTACAAAAGCATTTGATTGACTGTAGGATGCTGATTAGAGAAGATAAGACTATGATGCTCTCAAGGATAAGTCACTTAACTCAGATGTATGACTGTTTAACAAGAAGAACGCACACATTTGTTGTACAAGGCAAGAAATCTGGCTTGGCTGAAATAGACTGTGATGTCCGCCAAAGCTCAATATTCAGACTATGTTTATTGAATTTATTTGTCAATGATTTATTCTTAGTTTGTGTTAAATCTGTTTTACAGCTATATAGATGATGCAATGTTACAACATAGTTCTAATTCATTGGCCATAGTAGAGAAGGATTTTGATAATCCACAATGATGGCTTTAAAAAAGAAAAGAAAAAGAAAAGACAAGACAAGAAAAAAAGTCCTCTAATGAGCAAGAAAACCACTAGCTGTTCATTTCTAAACAAATCCCAAACAAACGGGCCACTTCTGCAGTCCTTATTGAGGCAAAACCTCCTGTTGAAAGAAATGCCTGAATCATGGCTACAGGATTGGGCCAAAACATTTTAGTTATTCATTGGAAATTATGTGTTGAAATGTTAATTAGAAGCAGGTATAGAAGTTTATAGAGACTGAACTTTACTGAATATATTGTGCTTAGGCAGTGGCTAAAGCAACAAACAAAAAATCGGAAATCAGACAAAAGGTTGTTTACATTTAGAAACAAGACATGACTGAAAGCCAGAGTTTTATATCAGTCTAGAGTTATGTAGATTTGTTTTATATTAATACTATCGACAAATAAAATCCAATTTGCCTTTAGGCAAATTTGCAGATTTGTAACTCAACAGAATATAAGAATACCTCACTGCAGTTTTTATATAAATAAGCCTGCTTGCTTCCTCCTGAGTGAGGTCAGAACTATGCAAATGTATTTTAGTGCATTAAATAATGTTTGTAGAGGCCCCTGGTTATAAGAAAACAATGGGGTTTTTTTTAGATTTCAATTTAATATTTTGAGCCTAAGAGGAAGAAATCACCATAGACTCGTTTACCCTGGGGTCAGTGCAACAATAGGTGACAAGGCATTAATGCCTTAGCAGTCAGCATTTCAAACAGGCATCCAAAGTTGATAAGAACTGAAATGGGCTTTGGTAAATTTAAATGTGGTTTAATTGAATATTTTAAATAATTCATAAGGTGTAATTGTGATTAAATTATATAATATTATGCTAAGAGTAATATGATTTTACAGTGCCTTCTACTTAAAACTGTCACAGGTGTGTATTATGGGGGGGCAGTGTCTTGCTGCAAAACTCATTTGCGATACAACCTAAACCATTGTACATTCATGAGGTTTTATTATATTGTATTCAGTTATTTTCATAAAACAGAAAGCATTAATATTCACTCATCTGTGCGCACTTATAAGCAGTGGTACAGCTCTTCATATTGTATTAGGCTTGTCTGTTTTTAACTTTTGTATTTTAATATGGACATTTAAAAAATCTAAGAGTAGTGAACGGGATGGTTCAGATGTATGAGAATGAGGTACAAAACATTTCTTCCCCAAAGTAAGGGTTCAGATCCAGTCCAAGTTGATAATGTCCACCTTTCTTTACTATCAGATTTTTTTTGTGATCTGTGATTCAGTTCAGTTCCTAATGGACAGATATCTATATTATGAAAACACAGTATTATATTCGGCTCCATTTTTGACAGAGCCAGCAGGACGCCCTGGACATTGAATAATATATTTTGTCAATGGCTAAACCTAGTACAGGTACTCCAAATATGTACTTGTAGTAGGCTAGTAATAAAAAGAAATACAAGTTTGTTTAGAAAAAAAGATTAAATACAGTGTGTAGCCACCTTACTCTCTGCCACAAGACACCCAAACAGGCTTCAACCCCCAAAAAGGAGAGAGAAACAGGCTTTAACACCAGTCCTAGGATCATAGAAATGCAGGGCTGGAAAGGACCTCCAGAGGTCATTATATCCAGCCCCCTGCACTGAGGCAGAACCAAGTAAACCTAGACCATCCCGGCAGGTGTTTGTCCAATCTGTTCTTAAAAACCTCCAATGATGGGGATTCCTCAACCTCCCTTGGAAGCCTATTCCAGAATTTAACTTCCCTAGTGCAGCTAGAAAAGTTTTTCCTAATGTCTAATCTACGTCTCCCTTGCCACAGATAGAGCCCATTACGTTTTGTCCTACTTTCAATGGAGATTGAGAATTGATCACCATCCTCATTATAACATCCCTTAACATATTTGAAGAAGTTATCAGGTCCACGCTCAGCCTTCTTTTCTCAATGTGCCCATTTTTTTAACTTTTCTTCATAGGCCAGGTTTTCTAAAACTTTTTTTTCATTTTGTTGCTCTCCTCTGGACTCTCTCCAATTTGTCTACATCTTTCTTAAAGTGTGGTGCTCAGAACTGGACACAGTACTCCAGCTGAGGCCTCACCAGTGCTGAGTAGAGCGGAACAGTTACCGGCTTGTCTTACGTATGACACTCCTGTGAATACAACCCAGAGAGATATTAGTCTTTTTTACAACTTTATCACATCGTTGACTCATATTCAGTTTGTGATCTATTATAACCCTCAGATTTACTGCTGCCTAGCCAATTATTCCCCATGTTGTAGCTGTGCATTTGATTTTTTCCTTCCTGCTCTGCATTTTTATTTATTGCATTTTGTCTTGTTGATTTCAGAGCAATTCTCCAATTTGTCAAGTTCATTTTTAATTCTAATCCTGTTGTCCAAAGTACTTACAACCCCTCCAAGCTTGGTGTCCTCATCAAATTTTATAAGCATACTCTCCACTCCATTATCCAAGTCATTAATGGAAATATTGAATAGTGTGAAACCTTCCCAGTTTGACAGAAAACCATTGACAACTACTCTTTGAGTATGGTCTTGCAACCAGTTGTGCACCCACCTTATAGTTATTTCATCTAGACCACATTTCCTAGTTTGCTTATGAGAATGTCATGTGGGACTGTGTCAAAAGCCTTACCAATATTAAGACATATCCCATCTACTGCTTCCATCCTATTCATTAGGTCAAAGAAGGAAATTAGGCTGATATGGCATGATTTTGTCTCGACAAATCCCTGCTGGCTATTCTTTAGATAATCCTATTATCCTCTAGGTGCTTACAAACTGATTGTTTAGTTATTTCTTCCAGTATTTTTCCAGGTATCGAAGTTAGGTTGACTGGTTTATAATGTATTGGGTCCTCTTTGCCCCCTTTTAAAAGGCAGCTACTATGTTTGCCCTTCTCCAATCTTCTGGGACCTCACCCATCTTCCATGAGTTCTTGAAGATAATTGCTAATCATTCTGAGATTGCTTCAGCTAGTTTCTTAAGTACCCTAGGAAGAATTTAATCAGACTTGAATACATCTAACTTTTTAATATATTCTTTAACCTGTTCTTTTCCTATTCTGGCTTGTGTTTCTTTCCCTCCAGCAGCAGACACTCATATGTCATCATAAAATGAAAATATGAATAACATTCTTGTAACACATAAAAACAGATTAAATAATTAGCATTCCAGGGTGAAATCCTAGCCAAACTGAAGTCAAGTAGAGTTTTGCTATTGTCTTCAATGGGACAAGGATTTTGCCCTCGCTCTCCATATTATACTTTTCAATAATGGAAGATTCACACATCCATTCCCTTAAAGAGTTTGGCAGTGTGACTACTAGCTTTCACTCCATAGACACTTCACCAATGTCAAAGGAATTGTGTAATTAATACTAGTAGTATGCCATCAAAATACTAAAATGAACTCAAATTCTGAGCTGATTTATGTGCTAGGCAAAAATTTGGCCTCTAGAGTTGGAGCCATGAAAAATAATAATCAGTTCACCAGTTCCTTCTTGGCTTCTGTTATCTAATGTAGCAGCAGAACTTGAAACTCCATCTGGAAAGGAAAAACATATAGTTACAGCCACCAGAAATAAAACTTAATCTTACTGAAGACAAAAGCACTTCATTTTACTTCCAGCTATTTAGCACAACCCACCTTTGGCACCAGGGCCTGCTCCAGGCACCAGCCGAGCAAGCTGGAGCTTGGGGCGGCAGCTTGTAGGAGGCGGCATTCTGCCCAATCCTAGGGCGGCACGGCCACTTCTTTTAAATTTAAAAAAAAATATTTTTTTTGGTGGTGTTCCGCTCCGACCTCCCTGTAGGGGGCGGTGGCACAGAGGATGGGAGCGCCCTGCAGCAAGCCCAGCAGGGCAACCCGCGTCCTTCCCTCCCAGCCTATTGGAGCAGCGCAGAGCCCTCCTGGCAGGCAGCGGGGCCACATGGTAGCACCCTGCTGCAGCCCTGGCTGCCTTCTCTCTCTCTCCCTCCCGCTCCCTTCGCTAGCCGGGGTACATCTGCAGCACAGGGAGCCCCCCTGCACCCTCGCTCCGGCCGCGCCGCAGGTTTTGTTTTTCGTTTTTTTGCTTTGCCATTCTGTTTTTTTTTTTTTTTTTGCTTGGGGCGCCCAAAAAGCCAGAGCTGGTCCTGTTTGACACATACAAACCTAGCAGTACCAGGTCCCCTTGATTGAAAGATCTGGGCTATTATCAACTTTCACTTTCTAAAAATAGTAAGTTTTGAGACACTTCCTTTGTTCAGATAGCCTTAAAAATATAAATCAGTGACTATAGTTGAAGGTTTGCTACTGATTGTCCCTAGAGATTAGTATTTAATATTTATATTATGGTAGTGCCCAGAGGTGTCAGTCATTGTGCTAGGTGCTGTGCAAACATATATAAAGACACCTATATACGGTCTCTGTTGCAAGGAGCTTGCAGTCACAGGGTATTCACTGTCATCCTGCCTCTTCCCCTCAACTCCTGTGCAGTGCTGGTCTTTTGATAATAAAAACTTTGGCCATAGATCCTGAGATGTTTAAGAAGATTCTAGACTATTTTGGCTGAATGGGGAGGAGGCACACTACTACCAATGTGTGCAATGTGAATCCCTTAAGAATAAAGTAGGCTTTCGTAGAAAGAGCTGTGTGATAACTAATAACAGTAGCAATTACACGTATTAATAGTCTCTGAAGAAAAAGCAAGCAGGTATCCTTGGCACGCCTGCCTATGTTATGAAATACACAGTGAAGACAGGAAATTTGTACAGCCTGGGAATACAGTGGTCAGGAGAGAGATGTGGATCTTCACCCGAAAAGGCAATGCTGGGAAGCTGGAAACCTGAGAGTGGTGCCTTTGGCTGGACCACTGAGGGGGAATTCAGGGAATGCCCTGAACTTTGCCAGTCTCTGCTTCATCATACTTCTCTGGGAGGAGAGGGGGACTCCTGCCACTGTACTTCCAACTGGAGGGAGAGGTCATGGGTAGAGACATAAGGGAGGCCCCATGTTCTGATGTGCCTAGGACACCAATTGCCTTAATCTGATCCTGAATATGCAGACTAGCATTGCAACTGGGCACAGTCCCTTTTAGTCACCAGCTATCTTGAGAATCCCTTATGGATTCCAACTTAGGGGTTCTGAGAGGCTCCATCTGGCAAAACTCCACTTTATTCAGTAGTTAAACCCTCAAATCCATCCTCATCTGGCTATCTCATTCTAAGGCCCACAATTTAGAAGTTTATAATTTAAACACAAATGTTCAATTTTTATTTGATAATATTAGTTGCTATCATTTCATGTTCTTTGTGCCCACAGGTAAAGGGAGTCTTTTGCCTTCTAACTCAACACTACATTTCCTACATTGTAAAACTTTTTTTAATCTAAGGATGATGTGACTTCCTTTAATTCATTTAGATGTTTGTTGACATACTTGTTAGCTTTGCCAGTTACCCTGAAGATTTTCCAAAAGTATCTGTCTTCTGGTGATAATGAAGATAAAGGCACAGAGAGTGAGATAAGCTGCTGTTTAACCATTCCATGCTTTGGACACTTTCACTACTCAGGATTAGCTGCCACAGAGAAATTCCATTTTAAACTAAGGACAACATTTTCCTCTTGGATTCGCATGGTGGAGCTTAACTTTGTTATTCTGCCTTTCTGCACGGGCTGATCTCCCACATAGCATCACTGAGCTTTTTGCAGATGTATGAGGGGAGAGCATTCAAGCTGTGGAGATCGAAGAGAAGAAGTTCCCTCTAAAAGAACAATTTAAAACAAACTTTTAAAGAGAAAAAAAAATACCCCAAAGAGCTAATCTGACACAGAACTACCTGAAAATACATCTTGTGTGACCTCATTTTGTTGTTAAATTTGTACTTTAATTTATATTCCATTCAACGATTTATCATTACTATGAGAATGTTAACGTTTGCATTTCTGAACTTTTGAGCATTTAAATCAGTAACTTCAATGTTTTACATTAATAGAAAATTTTGGAAAAATCCTGAATGCTATAAATTATTCTTGATATTTGTAGTGTGAGAGACTGACGAGGATAGCTGGCACTTACTTTACCTATTTATAATATTTCATACATTTGAAAATTTATATAAAAATTGAATGTCCTCCTCTTCCATACTTCTTGTGTCACTTGTCTTCGTAGGGCGTTGTCCAAAACCCATTCAAGTCAATGAAATGAGCTCTGGACCAGCATCTTACATTTTAAGCTTATTGGGGCAGGGACCTTATATTTGCAAATCCTAACACCATTCCGGGGGTTTCTGGGTACTATACTAAATAATAGTAAGTGATGGAAATCACTGCATGTGTATACTATTCAAATACAGAGAAATTCTGCATTTCCTTCAGTACTGCTCTCCAGAATCAGTAGGTCCACAGCATTTAATGTAAATTCGATTTTTGACGTAGCACACATGTCCAGTGCCTCTAGAGTATTACACATGTGCTGTTGCACTGATGAACTTAGAAGCATGACTAAAGTACTGAAGGTGGGATGCAATCTTTGTATTCTAGTGGAAACATTAGGGATTTTGTGAAGACGGGGTTATCGTGTGTGTTGCGAGGCCTTGTGCGAAGCCCAATATTCCACCCCATGGTATAACAGTAGGAGCAGATTTTGTATCTTTTCTTTTGCACCTCTTTCTCATCAAGGAATATCATTTACATTGGCCTTCTGATCTAGTGACCCTGGTTATGGGTGAATACTACACAATCTCAACTATGTAATGAGACTCAGGAAGGACCATATATGGGAACTTGGAATGTGCGAGTGGGGGGATGTGTTTGGCCAAAACCTTCACGGTTTCTTGCTTAGCTTATTACTATACTTTCCTAGTCACTGTTCAGACCAGAAATAGGAATGCAAGTGTATGTTCATTCTCCAATTTCTTGGTTTTCCAAATCAATATGCTGTTAGTGACAAGGGAAGAGTTTCTCTGGCTCAGCTGATTGTTGAAAGGGTTATATTGTTATAACTCTGGTTTTCTTAAACTATCATTCCAGACTGGTGGGGCTTGAATGCTCTTTAAAGCACGCCTGAAACTATCTTACTTTCTTATTATTTATTGAAAATGAGAAAATGCAAATCACTACTAAGAAATTTTTTTTTAGATTTAATATTTGCATCCCTTCCCTGCAGATCTAAACATGATTTTTTTCCTGCAGTGATTCATCCTAGCCACCTGGTGCCAGGGTATTGTTATCACTAAGCCAGGGATACTATCTTCTCTTTTCTCTTAATGCTCCCTTGCACTTGTCCAGCCACTGTGTTGCTGCTGCATAGGAGATAATGAGGAAGGAGAGAATAGCTGGCTGGCTGCCTCTGGGTTTTATCAGCAGGGAGAAAAGGGCTCCAAAGGAATAAGCAAGGAGAGGCAGTGTCTCCTTTGAACTCATACCCTGCTTAGCTTGTTCTTCCTTGCACCCCGCTTCCCCAGCAGAGGGACTCTCAGGTCACTATCCAGTTTCATTTTTCAGTAAGTTAACCTGTGGAATTCATTGTCATGGAATGTTGTGATGGCCAAAGTATAAGTGGGGTCCAAAGGAATTAGATAAATTCATGGAGGATATATCCATCAACGGCTATTAGCCAAGATGGTCAGGGATGCAACCCCATCGTCAGGGTGATCCTAAACCTCTGACCCGTCAGAAGTCAGGAGGAGCAGAAGGGGTGGATCAATCCCTGCCCTGTTGTATACATCCTCCCTGAAGCTCTGGCACTGGCTACTGTCAGAGACAGAATACTGGGCTAGAGAGACTATTGGTCTATAATATGGTCTTATGCTCGTATTATAACTGTATTATAGAGGGAACTGATAGCGACCGCTATATTTAGGTAGCCTAACACATTCCATTTTGAAAGATGTGTGCCTTTTTTTGAAAAAAAAAAAAAAAAATACCTTAATTGTTTTGAGGCAGGCCTTTGAAATGCAGTAAAAATAAAGCCCTGGGGGCTATACCTCTTCACCTTTTGCTTGTCCCATGAAGTTCTGCTGATGCATAGCTACATTATAAGCTTCTGAAAATTGCCACTTACTCTCCCTTTCTTCCCCTTGTGTTCCTCAAGAAATTGTTAGCAATGTGTCAAAATAATAACTGAACATGAACATTCTAAAAAGGTGTACCAACACCACTGCTGACAGAACAGCAGGAGCTCCCTCAACTCCAAGCCCTAAATATACTGAATAGACTTGGGAATTTTCTCTGTTTCCAACTTTGGTGATTTTTTTGCAAGTCTTGAGGTATTTGGTGTTTTTCTTAAAGTCCCAGTGCCTGAAGTCCTGTGATGAAGAGATTTTCAGATTTCATTTAAGAAAAGGAAATTTCTGGCTCTAATGACTGCAGAGAAAAAGTTAAAAATATTAATCATAAAGACTCAAAACCAGAAGGCAAACAGAAGGAAATAAAAATTGTCTTTTTAAAAAAATGTCATGACTTTTAAGCAAATGTCATGTGTTTGGGGCCTGGCTGATGAGTTTTGAATGTTTGGGGGTTGGCAATAGTATATTCTAGTATTTTGTTAAGAGTTAAACTATATCAACACTGTATATAGTCTATGGGCTTTCAGCACGGGGCTTAAAAACAGGTGCCACCACCCTGCTTTCCATAGATTGCTAAATGGGAAGGGGTCCTGGGAGGGGCTTTCGTAAGCACACATGAAAATGGGGCTTGAGCTCATTGCTCTGACAAAAAAGGAGTGTTTTTTTTTTAATGAGAACCAGTGTTACAACTGCTCTTCATTTAACTCATATATCCTTTTTTGATTCAACTCATGGCCTAATTTTTTTCAATTTTTTTAGAGACGTTTCTTGAAGCCTAAACATTTTGAACCACCAACACCGTAAAGATCAAATAAGCTCTTGTTTTTCCAAGTATAACTTAGAGAATTTTTTCACTTGACCAGAGCAAGGAGAGCCGAAAAAACCCTTAATAATCAGTGAAAAACAAATACTCCACAATGAAGTTGCATTTATTAAAGTGGCATGTACTTATTCTTTCTGGCACATAGACATTCATTTCTTCTCTTGGAATACTTCTCTTCTGAGTATTCCAAGCATGTTGAAGCAAGGCAGTGTTTATAAAGCTGCAGTAATGTATATATTTACAGGATTGTTTATTGTTAGTGATCTTGTTCATTCAAAAACAACATCATGGACTGGTTTCATGATTTTGTTGTTGTTATTTTGGCCTTCACTCTAGAATGTGTTAGGCTACCTAAATGATACCACTGTTTTGTCACTTTGGGAAGATTAGTTTTCATCTTCTGAAAATGATAACAATGGAATTTACTTTGCAAGTAGTATGTGTATTAAATGTGAAAAACAGTGATAGTGTGTTAATAATATTGCTAAAGAAGCAACTTATATGTTTAATGAGCACATTGTTGTTACTGATGTTTACTATGTATTACTATTAATACATATTTGTTAAGTACTGAATAATACTTAAATAAATACACTGTTCCTTTCCCAAGGAGTTTACAGTCTGAGATACTACTTGTGTTAGTTTTATAGATAATTCATTAACAATAATTCTGTTTTAAAAGAAACTCTGTCTATGCTGAGGTCATGAAATCCCAAACCAAGGCCTAGATCGGGGTTGGCAACCTTTCAGAAGTGGTGTGCCGACTTTATTCACTCTAATTTAAGGTTTCGCGTGCCAGTAATACATTTTAACGTTTTTAGAAGGTCTCTTTCTATAAGTCTGTAATATATAACTAAACTATTGTTGTAAGTAAAGTAAATAAGGTTTTTTAAATGTTTAAGAAGCTTCATTTAAAATTAAATTAAAATGCAGAACCCCTGGGACCGGTGGCCAGGACCCGGGCAGTGTGAGTGTCACTGAAAATCAGCTCGCATGCTTCCTTTGGCACACATGCCATAGGTTGCCTATGTCTGGGCTATATCCTACCAATGGATCTGTGGGTGGGCACAGGTACCTAACCTCATGTACCAGTCTTAATTGCACTCTCAGCTCAGAATTTTCTGGATTTAAGTTAGGTCAAAACATTCTTTTAAATTTTATGCATACTGAATGTAATGTTGTTTTCATCACCTTTGTTTTTTTCTTTAGCATGTATTACACACACGCCTGGGCATTACCACACATACCCTGAAAAGGATGTTTCACAGTACTGTGAAAATTCAACAGTTTTTTTTAAAAAGGCATATTATGCACCCATATTTAGGGAACTTTTACTAAGCTGTGTTTTGATGCTGTATGTTGTAGTATTACTGACAGGGTCATTACAGTTCATTGTATTTGAAATTTTAAATATTAAATAAATAGAACTAAGTCACTGTGCTGAAAGTCCTTCAGAAACTTCATAAATGTTAAATGAGTGTCCATAGGGTCTACTGTCTGTGTTTGCATTGCTATTATCCAGCACTCCATATTCAGGCAAAACTTCCAAGTGCTCTGGGGAGCTTTGCCTGAGTGAGGAATAGGGTCTGACTGTACATAACATGAGAGCCAATGGCTTCCCTGACATAGGTGTTCTCGGAGGGCAAGGGTCACAGGGAACCCTGTTCTCTCTGATGTTCCAGTGCAGCTGTTATATTTGTACCTGTGTTCCCTCAGCATAGCACACTAAGGACAGTGATCGATATTGCAGAAGGGTGGTGTCTAGGTAGGATGAGTCCACAGGCATGACCTTGCCAATCCTAAATGCCAGAAAGTCCCTGCAAGGTCGCTTCAAGGGAAGGAACCACGCAGAACATCTCTTCTATAAGTGTAGTAACTGCTGGCAGTGTGTGCACACTCCTCCTCTGCCTTTGGAAGGTGTCTGACTGCTCCCAGCTTCTGAAGTCATAATGCCTCCAAACATTGCTGTACCGCCTGTCCTTCACACATCAGCTCAGACTCTGAGACAAAAATGAGTCCAAAAATAATAAAATTAGGGCTGGGAGTATCCCAGGAAGTTTAAACTAGTTAAAGTTGGTGATTTTTCCCCTCTGTACCTTAAACCCTATTTTCTTAACATGAGAAATTTAATTATTAAAAGATAAGCAAGTCTTTCAAACTAAAGCAAAGCCTGTGTTGTATCAACCATAGAAAAATCGCTACAAATTCTACCCTGGCACAAGCGATTGCTCTCTCTAAGGTATATATGAAATGCTGTATTTTTTCATTATTTTTTCTCTTTCCTAGTTCCTGCTTCAATATTTGTCAGTCTTTTTATTTCTTTATTTGTTTTCTTCTCTATCTTCTCTCTGCTCTGTTTTTCACCCCTCCCCCCAACCATTCTTTTTCACTTCACTTCCTCTCTTTCTTTTTCCAGCTTTTCCTCTATGGAACGCAATGCCAGTATTCAAGTTGAACTTTCAAACCCACAGTGTTGAAGTGGGTTGAAATCAGACAAAGTAAGTTCACTTGTTGCTAGTTGAAATCTGAGTTTAATGTTTTAGTTATTAAATGGATATGACATGTACACATATCCTTGAACACTTTGGGACATGAGTTTTCGGGCACCTTTTCCTGCTATCTTTGACTCTGTCTGTAGAATGCAAACCCCAGACCTCAATTTAACTTGAATGCATTTTAGCATGAATGAAGTTTTTCAGACAGCAGAATATCATGTAACATGAATGCAAGATCCCAGTAACGTGTCTCGCTAATTTAAATAACACCCAAACCCCAGATGTTTGGGGAGAAAGTGACAGGAAAATAGGGCTGTCCCGGTAAGTTATTACCAACATAGTCTTCTGTGATATATGGAAACTGTAAGGAAATGCAATGTGTTTGGGCTAGGATTGTCATGGCTTTAAGTTCTCTAAGTTAATCTAAAAAATGCTTACAGCAATTCAGTGATAGAAAATGTTTACAGGTTAGTATTGATAAAAAAGGAAATCCTGAAAGCTGAAAAGAAGCTGACAAAAATCAGAATAGGAATCTGAAGGCTTCTCTGTAAAAATCAACAAGAATCAATTAGCGTTAGCCAAAATAAATGTCTCAACAGTATGGGAGGAAAAGCAATATATAAATGGAATAAAATACAGTTAATGCACCTAAAATTGTGAAATTGTTTTTAAAAGTGCCTTTTCTCATTACATCTGAATGTGATTTTCTAGATAGAGGCATTGTAATATGACCCTGTGTGCTGTTCTGTGTGTACAATAAAGCAAGCAAAATTAATCCCTTTCCCTGATGACCTCTAGAAATGAAAACCCATTATAGTAATAATATTTGTACTTAGGCCTTGATGTTTTTGTGCTGAATCTGAATGCCATGAAATGATTGTATACAGTGGCTGATGAGGACACATGTACAGATAATTACATGAATAATCTTCTTTATATAGGTGCAAGGTGACTTTTTAGATCTGGTATGGAAACTAGTTGAAGCCTAATAAAACTTGTAATCATTTTCTTCACTGTTAAGACCTGAATCTTATTATGCTGAAAGTTCTATTAGCAATGTTTCCCTTTTTAATATGGAATGTATGTAACTAGATCTTGTGCACAATTGTCCAGTTTGTAAAACTTGAATTAAGCATTGAAATTTTTGCCTGAGTTAATGGTTTTGGTGTTTGCCAAAGCATATATAGTATCATATGCTATAGTACATCTTTGTTACCAGTCTGTGGTTCAACTAGTGACCACCACTTAAAGGGTAAAAGATCTTTTGAAAAACAACATTATTTAGCTTGGAACAAGAATCAATACTACATATGATATGGTAATGAAACTCAAGACTTTGTAATATATTGATGTATACTGAAAAAGTGTGTGTGATGCGGGGAGCAAGTGTATTTCTATGCATGTTTGAGGGATTATGATAGTATTAATAGCCTGTAAAGAAGTTTTCTGACATTTCTGTAAACATGCGACATATGCTAACATGTGCATGTTAGCAACTACTGGGCTATATATATATATATATATGTAGTCCAGTAGTTGCTAACATGCACATGTTAGCATATGTCATATAGAAAAGTAGGTCGAGAAAGCATCTCAAGAAGACATCTAGTCCCTCCCCACATTGTATGCATAACTGAAGAAGCCCATTACAATAACTGAGTGCTTTCTTCCATTAACAATATTTTTTTACAGTACATAATAGCAAAGCATCAAAGTTCCAGAAAAAGTACAATTCAAAGGCATCCACAGCTAGATATTTTAAAGATATGTGTACGTCTTTTTGATGCTGGTCATATATTCAGGCCAATTTGATTTTGTGCAAATGGTCTGTCTTCCTATTTGTCTAAGTGGCAATAAATTCCCATTGATCAGAACTTAGTGGAAATTAGAACACTCTCCAGGAAACTCAGCCAATGAGATTGTGTTTCCAGCAGGCTCTAACTCATGTTAAAAGCCCACTGGAATGTTTCAGATTGGTTAGTGTGTTGGGTATTTTAAATTGTATATTACTTTACAGTGTCGATACCAGAAGGACTATTGATTTAGATCACATTATTTTTAAAAAGATTGAATACTGTAAAATATTAAAAATGGCCATCTCCTATAGAAAAGAATATTGTGGTTGTCTTTCTTTGTTACAAGGTATGCAATTAAAGAACATATCTTGATGCTTTCAGCTTGGGATGCAAAATTTGCATTATGGCCTATTGTCAACTATTTATAAAAACATAAATCATATGCTATGTTTTCAATATATTGATCTTAAAGGCACATATTTATGGTCTAATATGTTACATCCTGCTGCAGAAGAAAACTTGAATTTACTAATCGCATTTAATTTTAACTGAAGATAATGAAATTCATCTTGAAAGTGATAGCTAATAGGGTAATTTTGAAGAGACTGACCTAAGAGAGATACAACTGCATACAAGACTTATCACTCTTTTCAAACTGTACTTCTCAGTGTCTGTGAAGCAGTATTGACAGTAGAGATTAGGAGAGGTCACTAGCTCATCATACTCTTCTTTTTAGAGATGGTTTCCATGTGAGTGCCAGCAAACGGTTAAAAAATGAGAGAAAGAGAGAGAGAGAACCTATGAAAGTAAAAGGGACAGAAGTGAATCAGGAGATGACATATGCTGTATTAGTATCTATAGCCCTGAAAACACTTTATAACTGGTAAACACCTAAATGAGATGCTTAAATCCATATTGTGAGGACTTAGGAGTCAGGACCTATCTGTATAAAATAAACATTGCCAATAAAGACTTTTTTTCCCAGACTGGTTAGCAAGGCATCAGAGTGTGGGCTGGAACTCGGCCACATATCAAAGCATGCCATATGTCAAGAGGCTCTTGCTTCTCCAGAGCCGTGACTTATGATTTAAGGGCATTTTCAGCATTATTATCAAGGTTTTCTCCCACCCCTTCATTCTGGGGTGCCATTTTCTACCTTCTTATCCTACTATACGTTCAATCCCCCAGAACTTTGTAGATGTCATTCACTTTGTGAGCCCTACATTGCTAGAGCAGTGGACAAAAAGCCCCTTTTAAAAGATGCTGCCTCATTACGGCTGGTAAGACATACTTGTGAGACAGATGTGACTTCTTGGAAGTTCACTTACTGTGGCATTCCCAGTCTCTACAGTTTGGGGATCAGTTTCAAAACTCCAGGCTTGCTCTGTAAGAATCCAGCTTTCTCTGCCAGCTTGGCCACAAAATTTTGTTTTTTAAGAAGAAGCATCACTCATGCAGAGACTGTTAAAGGAACATTTGTATTCAAATCGCTTACTTATTATGCAAAACGAGTCCGCCTGTTATGGTACACATTCGGTGCAGAAAATTGCTGTGTTAGTTGGACTGCCGTGTTAGTTGTCACCGCAAAGCATACATCTGCTTACAGCTAAAAGTCCAAGGGCCTGATTTACTAAAAATTAGTGATCCATCAGATTGATGGGCAATCTGCACTGTTGGCGCCTTGAAATTTCTTGCATCAGTCACCAGATCATGATTTACTAATAGAGTTTCAAGGCTTGCAAAATAGCATAACTCTAACCACGTATTAATATTTAATCTGGCATTTTAAGTGCACCTAACAAAAGACCCCAGAGCTGCTGACAGGACCCTAAATTGTGAATTTCTTTTTAAAAAAATTGAGTATTTCCATAGTGGTTTCATGTGGAAATATAAAATAAAGAAATACAAGTGTTAAACCCCATTCAACCAAATTCCAAGCTCACAACTATATTGTTCTGAAAAATTGTTTACAGTTTGTTTTTAATATTCTGGCTCATTAGTATATTGCAAAGCTTATTCCAACAGCTTGGCAATCCAGAGTTCTGGGATGGCAGAGGAGTTTTAAAATACATTTCTATATTATGTGCAATTAGACAGTGTGCTCCTTAAATACTTAATCCATGTGGCACCTCTGAAAAGGTGCTAAATGAGAGTAAACATAACAGATATAAATCACTGAGACCTCTTTACTACCTTGAATATTAGTAATTGAATCTGCACACACTTAGTAAGTTGGGCCCTCTGCATTTTGTATAGCAGTTTTAAGCAACTAAGATAGAGGTAAAGCTGAAAAACACATTGGTAGGATTTCTACAATGTCATAGTTTAAATAGAGCAATAGAGTGAGTTAATAAGCAACTTTTTCTGCTGCTGTCAGATAAATATTCTAATTTTACAAAACATATATTGTATGTGCGTATAAGAGGGTTTTTCATGTGTCATAATTTATGAAAGATGTTCCCAACACCACCTGTAATAACTGAATGTTTATTAGTGTGCAGATAAGGGTTATAAATGATGTTACTTATCTATGGAACAAAACACAAAAGACAACTTATTAGCAAAAGACAAATTGCTCAGTAAGTTTTCAATGAGATGCTACGTTTGTCACGAAAAAAAAAAACTTATATTTGTACAGACCAATGCTTTTATAATCCATTTAAAATAATATACTTGCCACTAGGTGGCTATTTCTGTTCAGATCATTTTACCATTTTAATTACATTTTTAATATCCTGGCTGCATAAACAAAGATAAATTACAAGCTTTTCACAATCTGGCTGCTAGCTCAGGCACAGTCTGTAATAATATCAGCTTTTGTTTGTGCCTCCTCTAATTAGATTCTGAAATCTAGGCTTTATCAATCAATAATTTTAATTTCAGAATTGCCTTTTGATCTTACATTTCATGTTTGTTTGTGGAAAATGATCAGTAGGACAAAGCTGATAATTTATGCAGAAACAATCTCTCAGCAGAGTTACAAGCACATTCCTAGCCATCAACAGAAGCCTGCAGAATAAGCTTGACACAGGTCTAATTAGCATGCAGATATGTGTCGCCTCATTGGCAATTCAAATTGCTTTTTTATAATGTACCTCAAATTGTGCTACTCAAACATTGTATTTGATTTCCAAAGCCCCCTGGGCATCCCATAATGTATCCCTTCATCCTGGGTATGAAGCATTTATTGAACAATCTGCTACGACTCGGGCTATCTTTTCGAAAACACCCAAACATTGTAACCCCGGGACCAGCTTTTCTTCTTGTCAGACAGCAACTTGTTCTTCTGCGGAATTCCGTATGCCACAGTTGTAGGTTTAGCGATGATATGTTACCTTGTGAGTTCCTGCTCCCACTGTGGCTGTTCTATAGAGGGCTTCATTCCTGTGCCACTCATTTAAAAGGGGGAGGATGTCTACAGAGCACACATTAATATGCGGCACATAACCACGTCTCTGAATGCCAGCCTTCCATTCTTCATTAAACAAAATGGCTGGATTGCAGTGATTGTTTTCCCCTACACACACACACACACACACACACACACATACACACACACACTTGCTCTCTCTCTTGCTCGCTCGCACGCACACATACATGCACACTTTTTCTTTTTCTCACGCACACAAACCCACACATATGGCATTCTCTGTGATGGCATATCATTGTCAGTGTTGTGAGTTATGTGTGAAAAGTTGTCTGTGGCATGCATGGCACACAAGGAGATTCCTGCCAACATCAGGGCCTTTTTTTTTTTTTTTTTTTTTGCCATGCAGCAACAAGTGGCAGAATCAATGGTGTACAGTTATTCAGCAGTGTAATTCATTTCACTGGCTTTGGCTTCTAGCCAGGTCCGCCATCTGTCTCTTGCTCTCCCTCTCTCTCTCTCGCTTGAATTTGTCCTACATTTCGTAATGTTACGTGCTTGCCATCCTTATTCTATGTCAGAGGTATAGCACAAGTCTCACCCCCATTCCGGCATGGAGTTCTCTGAGTTCAGTGGCACTTTGGATACTCCATTTCAGTGCCATGAGAAGAAAAAGGTGAGCAAAAAAAAAAGGGGGGATAACTGCAAGAGAATGGTGTTGTTGAATCCGATTGCCACTGCTTCCGCTTTTTATTTAAAGCATTGATATGGATCTGTCTCACATGGGAACTTTTCCTGCTTCGTTAGAGAATCTTCGTTTTCTTTATCGGATGCTGGCACTATACGCCACTGCACAGCTTCATGGAGTGCCTGCTGTTGGATACTTGCAGATCCCTGCCACCAAACAACCTCCTGCATTGGAAATCGGGTAACTACTCCAGGATCTTATGCGTGCTTGCTGTTTGAAGCTGCAGAAAAGTGAATAATCAATTAAGTATTGATTTCTTGTAAGATTTGGTAAATTTCAAAGGCAAGACAAAGAGGATGGCTTAAGGAAAGCACTGCAGGGACTTGGCGTAAATTAGACAACTAACAGCAGTGCAGAATAAAATAACACCTCAACTGAATATTTCCTTGGAAGAATTAGCACTAGATATTGGAAGACAATGGTGGATTTAATCAAGACGGCAGGGACATTTGAGTTTTAACCGTGAACCTGAAAGAGGAGCTAATTATAACCACCTTTTTATATGGAGCTAATTTGACTGAATGGATGCAAATGTGCTTTATTTATGGATGAAGAAGCAAGCCTTACAGCATTGACTATTGATCATCGCATATACTAAGCTTTACAGATTCTCTAAAAGTCAAGCCTACAGTACATTTTTATTTACTGAGCAGGTATTTATATGTGAACAAAAGCTAACAGTGCAAAAGATTCATCAGAACAATGGACTGTAACGTAGAGGATCTAATTATAATTTTGCAGCATTTCATGTTTCCTCTAATTTGATGTTTTTCAACCTTTACTTGTGATGGGCTACAGCAAACAATAAATGTATGCTTTAAACTATTATGATTTTCAATGTGTAATTTATTAATTGTACTGCAGTTTTCTTAATGTGTTTCTGAATTATTCAGCAGTGATTTATAATGAAAGAAGCAGAACTGGTGGGGTAGCTTTTTTATTCATTTGTAATCTTCTTACGGTTTCTACCAGCCGATGAGCTCTGTAATTATGAAAGAATGTTGAAATTTTCAGATAAATGGGGCACTGACTTTACAATGGGCACAATATTGTATAATCAGTGAAAGGAGGATTGTTATGTTTTGACTCTGTAGAGAATGGTCTTGGTTAGTTAACTCCTTCTCTGCTGATGATGATAAGCAAATGTTTGTTAGAAGAGAAAATAGAGAAAAATTATACTGTATTAGCTTGATGCTTTGTTATTCTGTATTTTTACATATCAGACATTAGCTTATTTTTTCCATTTCTTTCCATTTCTATCATTTTTTCTTTTCCCTATTTGCTTCTTCTTCTTTTTTTGTCATTTTTTGCTGTCTTGCAATCTACATTCCCTGAGCAACCACAGGAACCAAGTTACATGAAGCTTCAACACAAAGACGATGTAAGAATAATGAATCCTCATTTGCATCGACATTTGTATTCAGATTTGCCAAGCTATAAACTTGGCAGATCAAGCGGAATATTAAGTAGAGGCTTCCAGGGTAAATTGTGACTCCTGCAATTGCTGAGTCGTTTTTTCTATTTGTGTTTGTGTGTGTGTGTGTCTGTGTATCATCTGTGGTGGCAGGTAAAATCTCATGACTACTTGATTTCTAAGAAGCGCATTGGCCCCCTTTCTCTATTAGTATATGATGTCAGTTTGAACCAAAATGAACCAGGAATACACCAGTATTAGGGAATTTAGCTGAGGATATAGTATGACATGTGATTAGAGTATTAACTCTCATGTCTGGGGACCATATGAAAGAATTCTTTAAGCAAATAGATAAACACTGTTGTAAAAGCAAACAAATCTCCTGTATCAGCTGGAAATTTGATTTCACTACTTTACTTGAGAAGAATCCAAAGCACAACATGTGAAATAGCACTAAACCTAAATGCTGTATAACGTGGTATATTATTTTACTAAGATAATACGGCGTTCTTATTTGTGGTGTTGGAATGAGAGTGTGTGTATGTGCCTCCATTAAAAGCTCATGGCCTTATTCTACTCACAGCTACTCCAAATTGATTTAGTTAGACTTACTCTAAATTATGGCAGAATTTGGACCTTTGCTTCTAGGGGATGGCCACTGAAATTTGCCTTTAGTTGAAGTTTATTATAAAAGAGCTTAACATAAGTATATGTTTAACAATTTCCCCCCACTCCTTCCAATAAATCTAGACCCTTTTCAGTTAATAAGTGTACAAGTGAAAGAAATGTACCAGTCCAGTTCCAAATCCTTCTTCTTAACTTTGTGGTATTCAAAAATGGCTGAGATTTAAACGCTGAAAAAAACAGGATACACACAATGGACTACTTCATATCTTCATACACAATGAAAAATTACTAACGTGGTCTCGGTGCTAGGAACACTCTGAAGATCACATTCTCAGTCCATTGAGATCAAGCCTTTTTATATTTAAAAACTGTCTTGCAAACAAATAAGGAACACTGACAGTGGGAGATCCCATCCGGTACTTTATGTCCAGCTAAATGGCTGCTATAACACAGGGCCTTGAGTTTGAAGTAGCTCGAAGCAGGTGTCTTTGGGTCTCCAGCAAAGGTGTGGTGGACCTTTGGAGGGTAATCGACTGAAATAGTGAGGAAGTAGAGGTACTTTATATTCTCACTAAACTCTTTCAATTTTTCATGTCTTTTTTACTGCACATAGGTCACCTTCTAATATATATGTAAACAAAAGATCGGCCTAGCCCTTTAGCCTGTCAGATATTGTATATTTTGTAATATTCATTGCCAACACTGCTTAAAATACTTGTTTACCTTAAAGCGGTATTTACCTTGACAGGAAAATCCTGCACTTTTTCAGTCAATTGTGAAACAGCATTTTAAACATTTTAAAAAACTCACCTAGCATATTATGAAGGGCAAAAAGTACAAGGCAATGGCTAACACTGTCCTTAAATTCTACTGTTGTGCATGTATATTGGCTATAGTTTTGGTTAAAGAAGGGGCATCAGCACGGTTTCCTCGATCAAGCTGGTAAAGTACACAAGCCCTTAATGTTGTTAAAATCTGGGGTTGTTTTTCACTTGGTATTAACATAGTATGATGGAGTAGAATGCTCAGCTCTAATGTATAGTGTATACGAAAGCCAGAGGCTGATGTGTTACTTGGAAAGAGTGTTAATGCATGCAAAGAAAGACACCAATGAATCATTATTTATTTGCTATTCTTGCGTATCTGAAATTCAGTCTGATGGAACCTTTAAAATGGATGTGCTTTAATATGGGAGAGAAAAACATCAGGTATTATATGTTCTTTCTTTGTAAAGTGAGAACTTGAGCAGTTCATTAGGAGCTACAGTTCCAAAATGGTGCCTGGTCTGGAGGGAAAAGGTATCAATCTTATCCATACTATGCCTCCCCACTCCACATATTTTTGAAGGTGTCTCGTTTAATGAATGTTAATTATTTGTTGTTTGGATTTGCGTATGTACCCCTCATGCATTGTTTAAAAAATTTACCACTTGATCAGCTAATGAAACAAGTTTTTTACTGGGAGGGGAAAATATAGAGTGCTTCATTTGCTTTCCAACTAGAAAACCTTATGCAAAAGAATCCTTGAGATTTAAGTTTCAAATCCAAACAGAATAACAGATTGATAAAACTTGATGCTTTTGCAGGACATATATTCATAACAATCTTTCACTGTAGTACATCCTTTGAAAAATTAATATCTGAATTTTTTTTCTTTATACAAAATTCTCTAACTTTCTGCTGCCTGTGAATACAGAATCTGAAAAGGGGAGGCAGAGGTGAATGAAAACTGCTTTAAGCTCTAAATACATTCATCATATTCACTGACAAAAAGATAAAAATCATCTAGCAAAAAGGAAAGTGTGAAGCTAATATTTCCTGAGAGCAACTCCAATCTGTTCTCTGGCCTTTTATGTGTTCTGTGCTGTTGAATGAAAAGCTAGAGTATTATTCATAGTGAATGTACTCTATATGAGGGGCATTCTCCACCAGTAGGCAAGGTGTATCACTGTAGGCCTGGGGAAAGCATATAGTAGCTTCTGAAGGCCAGCTCAAGGCCCATTACACCATTTCAGTATAGCCCATTGTATTTCTAAAGATTTCAGATTCCAACGGTGCACAGCTCACTATACTGTAAGGGTCAGATACTGCTGGCCAATTGAATTTAAAGGGACACTATCAACTTAATAATCACACTTCTGTCAGAAGAATTTTTTCTGCCTACTTTATGTGTTTGACAGCAGCTTGTGTTTAATCAGTTTCACTGTTTCCCCTAAATAGTCAAAGTGTATGTCTACAGTGCAGCTGGGAGCATGCTCTCCAGCACAGCTAGACAGACATGCACTAACTCTGCTCAATCTAGAATGCTAAAAATAGCAGTGTAGCTGGGGGTAGCACAAGCAGCAGCTTCGGTAAGATGTCCAAGTATGTATCCAGAGAGTCCAGGTGGGTTTGTACTTAGGCAAGCAGCTGTCTGTGCTACTCCCAGCTATACCTCTTTTTCAAGCACACTAGCTTGAGCAGAGCTAGCACATGTCTGTCTACCTGAGTTGGGAAGCATGTTCCCAGCTGCAGAGTAGATATACCTAGCAAGCCATTTTCCCTTCCTTTTTGATTGGGTCTTTTATATGGCACAAAGGAGAGAGAAAACATATTAATAGCAGGAAACTTATTAAAAATAGGAAAATGTGAATGTAAATTTACAAAAATAGGGAGGGAATCTCAGGGGCAGGTGTCACATAGGAAATGGCTTTTTAACTTTTATTTAAAAAAATTGACAAGATTTAAAGTGGCAGGCCCTTTAAATCAATTGATTTCATAGATCATAATTATATGGTTTCCGGTGGGGTATGGGTCCCATAATGCTTCTCTACCTGAGACCTAAAATGTACTGACCACCAGTTGTGCACTTGACTCTAGCACTTTACATAGAAAACATAGTGAATACCTTTTGGTTATAAAAAAGACTCAAGGTTTTATATTAAATTTTCCTATTATATTTTTCCTACTTTGTGAAAGATTTTCTTTAGAAAGTGAAACCAACTGAAATATGCCATTTTTCCTACTTTCATAAGAAACCCCAAAAGTTCAGATTTTTTTTCTTTTATGTAGTTTAACAACTTGTGCTTTCAGTACTGAGGGCTCTTAAATGGAATTTCCGTACTTGTTTTTATCTCTGTCCACACTTTACAAATATTTAAACACTGGTCCACTTAAAAAAAACAAAAAACAAAGGAAACCCCAAAAGCTTACGCTTTAGAAGATGGTTACCTATTTTCAGCATTAAACAATATTTTGTTTACTACAAAGATCCTGAATACTGTAAATATTGAAGAAACGTTATTTAGATAGATAAATCAATTGAAAATCTATTCCATATCTGCTCCTCAGATAGTTAAGATGTCCTCCTATTGTTTGTTATGCATTTCATCTTGTTTTAAATTACACTGTAAGCTCTCTGGAGCAAGGACTGCATCTTTACTATATATTTGTATAGCACCTAGCAGAATGGGGCCCTCATTCTATATGACATTCCTGAATGCTACCACAATATAAATAATAATCATAAGGCTTTATCTTAGACAATGAACAATATTTTAAGGGTGATCACTGTATATGCAACAATATCATCTTGCATAGTTAATTGCTGCTAGGAAAATTCTGGGTCCTTAATTGCACAAAACTCTCAGCTACTTGAATGGGGATTTTGCTTAATTGACCACAACATTCGGCCCAATGTTTGTACAGTGCTTTGAAAAATATAACGTGCTATAGCATATCAGAGCTAAGTAGTAGTAGTACTTTTATGCTGAACCACTTTACAAACATGACATCACTTTACTTTTAACTGAAATATAGCCACCTCTGGGGTTGAATTCAGCAGTCATTTAACAGAGCTCAGCAATTGAAACTTCAGTTGGGGATTGAAGTAGGCAAAATCTAGCTTCTGAATTTTGAGTATATTGCAGCAAAAGGATGAGGGGCAGTGGGGAAAGGTACTCCATGAAATGAAGTAGGGACTATTGTATTTTGATAAAACCTGTAAGAGGGGAAGGAAAATTAAATAGCACTTTTACTACTAACAGAGCCTGCATAGTTAAAGGAGAAGAACAAGAAGCAGGAATACAAATTCTAGCCATTGAAGCTTGCATTGTATAACGACCAATTTTTCATGGATCCATAATTTATGTTGGATTCTGCAGTGAATCATGCCACGCAGATATAGTCCTAGGCTGTGGAAGATAAATCTAATGGCACTTCAACTATTACTAATTTAGGGCCACCTGCTCCTACACCCAGTGATGTAGGTTGGCATTTTTCCATGGATTTCTTTGGAGCTGTGTTGGGACTTTATTCAGTATATAGTAAAGTTACTTTTGCCACATCATGCAGCAAGAATAAATCTTAGACCTAGATAATGGAGGACATTCTAAACATTAGATATAAATTGAATCTTGTTTATTGATTTGCTTAATGCTTGATTTGCTCAGTCCACTCTTTTCAACTTTTCACTATTACTAGTTCACATAGTTACTTATCACTAGAGGTGTGAGAAACAGTTGAATTTGGCTTCATTGGAATGAAAGTTTTTGAAATAAAGAAATTGCAGTAAAACAGGTAAAATAAACCCCATTGCTGTTCCTGCTTTCAGAAGCCCTGTATGCCCATACCACCACTACCCCAATAACAAGAACAACAACAACAAAGACTTGGGCTGAGAGAACTAGAGAAAAGCTTTCACAAGGAATTCCATTCTCCTGAGGTAACAATTTTCCATCATTTCCCACATTCCAGTTGGCCGACCTTTCGGTAATCAGTCCCTTTGTGCTCTCATCCTGCTAACAAAACCCCCATAAACATCACTGAAACTGCAGAAAACTCGGAGACTGATCTGACCTATGGTGCCCACTAAAATTTTAGCAAAAGCAGGTGAAGGAACATGCATCCTGTTGGCATGGGATAAGGAAGCCATTAGAAATAGATAGGATCAACTAGACCCAAAGAATAGTGTAAGGGCCTCCAGTATCTTCTTGATTTACCTTCAATCTTAGCAAGAACAGGCCTCCAAAGCCTAGAGAGACAGCCTTTGGTAGCCTTGCTAGATGGGAGAGGATAATATCACTTCAGTAAGATAACAAAATCCAAAGGAGTTCTATCAGTTCCATGGTGCATGACAGTTTTATTGCTCTAGTTGTATCTTAAAGAAAAGAAAGACTGTCTTCTGGAGTCTTCAGTGTTTGGATTCTGGTCATGTTGGGTTCATGACTTGCCCATATTAGGCCATTTGAAGCTGGTGCGGGCCTTTCCCTTGATTCTTTAATGAATGGTATTATACATTATCCCTGATCTTCCATGATTGAAATCCCTCCTCATTTTTTTTTTACACCTGATACATCACTAATACATCTTTTGTGGCATTTAATGGCAGTTTATATCTGGATCACCTGACAAATTTTGCAGAATTTTTTTAACATAACCAAAGTTTCTTTTGAAAAAGAACATTAATTAGCATGTAAATATTATATATTATTAAAACCAGGTTATGTCCACTTGAAGGTCCAATCAGGCTTTCCTTGCACACTCAACACCCCTATGCAGGTTTGAATACTCTTTGGTATTTTTGAATGGTACTATAATATTCATGCCTTTTCCCTTGTGTTTTCTTTCCCAGACCTTTAATGTTAAAGAAAAAGATACTGTTTCTGGGATATAAGACTAAGATTTTTAAAAATAACTAGTGATCTTGGGCTTTTCAGTTTTTGGGTGCCCAACCTAAGACACCTTGAAAAGGCCTGATTTTCAGAGGGTGAGTCTGTTCACCACTTTCTGAAGATGAGACATCTTTTTGAGACATCTCAGGTTGGGCACTGGAAATATGAGGTATTCAAAATCCATAGTCGCGTTTTGAAAACATTGGCCTAAATATTTATATAATGCATTTGTAACAGGCTGTCTCATTTCTTTAAAAATGAAATGTAATTCGGAGTGAGATTATCCATTATTAAATAATAATTTATGGATTTTCAGTCCTCAAACCAAGAACTATGTGAAAACTTACATGTGAGCAACACAAACAAGATCTCTGTTAACTAGAGAGTTTAGCATGGCAGGAAGTACAACGCAGAGAAGAGTAGTAGTGACAGTATTGGCTTCTGCCACTGAAGGGTAGTAATAGACAGAGCTGGCTTGAGCAATGTTATATATAATAGGAATAGGGAGGAGTTTACTCCAAATAAAAGAAGAAAAAATATTCTCTTTTTATCATCAAATCATTTAGAAAAGAAACCACAGGTGGGATTCATGAAAGCTTACACAAGTCAGGAGAGGTCAAAAACCAATTTCTGACTCGTTGAAGAAACCCTCCTGATTCTTTGAAGTGGGATTTTTTTTTTTTTTTTGTATTCTTGGCCAGCGAGCAGTTTAATAGACAGTCAAACAGCTGCATTTGACTTCTCCGATGACTGCACTGGCTTCTTATTTGCTCCTGGATTCAGTTCAAGGTTTTGATAGGGATCTATAAAGCTGTATTTAGTTTGGATCTTGGTTATTTCTCTCTATGTGCCTGTCATGACTTCTGGGAGCTAGAAGCAGGCTATTTGCTGGGATGGACCATCAACTCTGGAATTCACTTCCTCCCAGTAGTTCCAACTGAGCCTGGCTCTGTGGACCTTTAGAATACGATGTAAGGCCCATTTATGTATGCAGGCTTTTTCAAGAAGGTGTTGACAGTGGAGAATGTATATAATAACATTCAGGAATGGGAATTTCTTTGGGTTGCCCTTAGTCCATGTTCCTGAATAGTGTGAGATGGCCCAATCTATAACTCTAATTAAAATTATAAAGTAAAACAAATCCTTTCACAGAACAGATTCATCCAAACTACAGCACCACTTTATTTTGTATAGTGTGTCTCATACAAATTGTATCCCAAAATGCTTTGCAGATATTTAATAATAAATAAGCAGATGGAGAGAGAAATTAAGTATAGGCAAGGGAGAAAATATATGATGTTTACTCTGAACACTTGAGAGCAGACAAATTTCCCATCATAGTAAAATGTGATAGCTTTTCTCAAATAAATGACTTGGAGGTTATTAAGAATGAATTACAGCTCCTTACAAAAGAAAATCTTATAAGGTAAAAGAAATAAATAAATAAAAGCATGATGCTCACTTAACCATAGGAATATTAAAACCTGGGTTTAAAATGTACCGGGGATTTTTTTCTGCATCTTAATAGTTCTAGCAGCTACTTTTGTTGCAGCTAGCCCTATAGGCAGCTACTAATGTATGACTTGTGGCTAGGGCTGGGAAATAGTCCAGCATACAGTGCTAAACCAAAGTTGTTCTGAAAAAGGAGTATGCATTTTCCCATCAGAAACAAACCCTCCTTATCTGGACCTGATTCAATCACTCAAATTATTTTCTCTACTTGAATATCCTTTTGTGAAATTGACTTTTATCTTGAAGCAGAAATACACTATACTTATGAGAGGGGGGGAAGTGCGAATATATAACTATAGTTCTAGGATTCGATTTTTGATATATAAGGCATTCAGAGATTTGTCCATATTCATAGCTTTGTCTGTACTAAGACCAGTCCTTGAAAATATGGCTCTTTATATTTTTATTCTAGTGCATTATAAATATCTAGTGTAGTAGAAGCTGTGTTAGAAGTTTGTGGACTGCATGTTATACACAGTACAGGTCTGTCTCATCTTACGCTGGGGTTACATTCCGCAGTCAGCGCCTAAAGTGAAAATTGCCTATAGTCAAAATTACATTGAGTGTAATGGCGGGCAGAATCACCCGCACTACAGAAACAGTATTTAAATTGTTATTTTTCTCATTTTTATTGTTTTTATTTTGGTTTTGCCAACCGTGTAAAGCTGAAATCACACATGTTAAATGCGCCTAAGATGCGACAGGCCTGTACATTAAAGCATTCGCAATGACCCACACTGGAAAAAAACAACAACAAAACAACAAAAACGAGACCATAGTTTTTGCAGTGTCCCAAATTGCCAGAAGTGCCATGAATTAATGCACTAAGATTTAGTATTAAAGTAAGTTCTTTATTGAACATGTCCACATCATAAGCATCTACTCATGTTGATTAAAAAACTTGATCCTGAAAACCCTTACACACAGAAGCCAGTACTACTCACATGAGTAAAGGTCTGCAGGATCAGGCCTTAAATCTCCTACAGTCCTATCATAGATCTTGTTTAAAAACTGTGTGGATTCTTTCTTTGGGAGAAATTTTTTCTTCAGTTGCTCTAAAGTGTTGGCCAGAAATTTGAAATGGGGAATCACTCTACAACTTTATGCTCTCTGTGACTAGGTTGGAGTCACTACCAAAGTTCTTGTGCTCACTATCAAAATTGACACCAAACTGTTCTCTGTGGATGTGTCTAACACTAGAACCGGTTGGACAGAACATTTTCAAGCACAGATTGTTCATGAGTGCACACCAGCTATGTTGAATCTGTTGCAAACCCTTGTGCTTTTGCATTCCATCCTCACTAGCACTGTACCAAGTCATTTGAATTGCAGTACCCTTTGATCTCACTGTTCCTGACACAGTTTGCGAAGTAATGGATTCTTGGAGATTTCCAAAGTCAATACTGGTGCCCCATAGAAAAGTAGAGAGAAGACTAGTTGAACTGTTTCAGTTAATCAGCATGCAGATTGGTACTAAAATGGTTGAGGATGGTACAGTTTAGACAGAACATTTGTAAACCAGTTGGAGCACATTTGTGTGTGGACCTGATGTATTTTAAAAGTGCTTTAGGGATGAATGGATCTTAAAACTGAAGATTTTTGAATCATAACAAGGTTTAGGAAATAAGTAAACACTTATTTAAAGAGTGACCAAACCCTGGTCGTGTTGAGGTTGTAATATGTCAGGTAGCAGTGTAAGCACAGCACCAAGTAGTGCTTTGTGTTAATGGAAAAAAATTAAAATTAAAATTTTAAACTGGCAACCCCAACTCAGAGTCAGAAAGGAAAATTTGATAGGGAACCTATTTACTATTTTAATGAGGTAACTGCCACAACATTAGTGAATGCCAAGAGATTCCTGTCCATGTGATTGATGGGTGAGCTGTGCAGGATTTTTAAACATATCCATAAACCTCTTTTGTGAGACTCCCCAGGAGGAAAATAGTTTATTGCCTTTATATATATTTTTTAAATAGCAGTTACCGCTGAGTTTTAACCAACTTGAAATAGCTGCTGACATCTTCAGGTCACAGTGATCATTCTGTTCCCTCCAAAAACAAAAAAGGGGCTGAATTCAATATACCCTCATCTACAGTAGGCCTTACCACATTGTGACATGATTCTACAGCCATGCCAAATACACCTCTACCCCTATATAACACTGTCCTTGGGAGCCAAAAAATCTTACCGTGTTATAGGTGAAACCGCGTTATATCGAACTTGCTTTGATCTGCCGGAGTGCGCAGTCCTCCCCGCCCCCCCGGAGCACTGCTTTACCGCGTTATATCCGAATTCGTGTTATATCGGGTCACATTATATTGGGGTAGAGGTGTACTGTCAGATTTGAGGCTCGCTATATATATTTAGTTAAAAACTGCTTTTTTTTCCTAACTGTTTTACCTTTTCCCCTCCATTTTTGGTTTTAGAGACAATTGGTCAATACTCAATACTGTAATATATAAGAGTTTAAAAAAACAAACAAACAGGAGGAGCTAGGAGACAAAAGAGTGGAAATGGTAAAGGGAGAAACATAAGAGAGAGAAGCTGTGTATCGAAGAAGGGAAAATGAGTAAAGAGATGAAGACTAGCATGGATTTAAGGATAAAGATGCAGGGGGAGATTTTCAAAGGCACAAATGATGATTGTGCCTAATTTCCATTGGTTTTTAATGAGAATTAGATGCCTAACTGACATTTTGGGACTTTGAAAATGACCCCTTTCCCACAGTCAGCAAATGAACTGGTCTTCAAGTGCTAGAGAGCTTGATCAGGAGTCCCTCCCCTGCACTTGGGGTCATATTCTGTCTGGGCCTTATGCAGGGGCAAAGTTTGGGTGGGGAGAGCACAAGGAGCCTTTCTTTCTTTTGTGTGGTATATGTAAGAGCGAGGCAGAATCCCAGTCTTTTCACTTAGGGGAGTGTAGGAAATATAGTGCACGCAATTTTGGTGTTGAATTCTCTTAGCAATCTGAATTGCTCTCTCTACCAGTACATTCACCTGCGAAAGAAGGGGGGGCTAAAAGCACTGAACTTGGAATCATCCTGTTTTCCAAATTCTTGGAATTCTGCCACATGCTGCCAAACTGGGACCCTGTGATTTTTTCTACAGGAAAGCTGAAATGAGAAAAGGTGTTGTTTTTTTAAATTTTCTATGACCTGTTGACTTGTAAGTCTAGTGAGAGATAGATGCTGTACAATCCTAGAAAATGGCTACCATATAGGTATGAATCTAAGAGGTCAACACAATTGTAAATGAAAAGGAAGTAAATTAATAGTATTTCTCTATATGTACCATTATCTTATAGAGAGAGTTTCAATAAATCTAACAAACAGATATGGCATCTATTCCAATCATGGGCTTTGTAATTGATGCCAACTGAAAAGGGTTTGCTATGTTTCAATCGCAGATACAAAATACATTGGCCCAAATTCTGCTCCCAGTTAAACCTATGTAATCCTACTGAAGCTAATGCAGCCAAGATCAGAAGTTGTCCCAGTAGGTTTTCTAGGTCGCTAAACGTGAAATGTATCGCTTAACGGAGCAGAGTTTAGCCTTGGACACACATGCTTCACACTGAAGTTGATGAGAGCCACCTGGCTGCATTTGAGCCAAAGAGATTTTGGTAGCTTTTAGTTTATATTTGCTGCCTGAAACAGACATTCATTGAGCTATTTTGTTATCTGAGTTAGTTAACTGTCTCATCAAATTAAACAAAGATTAAAAAAAAATCTACCAAGCTAAAACATTTGCTGTCCTTTATCTTCCATTTCATTGCTCTTTCGTAGAAGCACAGAGTTACCAACTATGTGAACAAAGAAAAAAATCTGAACAATGTGCATATTGGGCTCTTCTCTATTGGTTAGCAAAAACATGGTTAAATAAAGTTTCTCATAGAGCAGGCTATGATATATGTAATAGATAGACAGACAGACACACATAGGTAATATATTTAGCAATTTTCAAACATAGTCATCATTGATAGAATTTACCTGTATGGCTAAGTTTTTGATTCTCTATTTAAAGTATTAATCTGATACGTTCTGTGGACAGGTGACATGAAAATATGGATGGATAAAACTAGAGATGTTCCAGTTCATTTTGAATTCATAATCAAGTGCTTTGCATCATAGGGTATTCATCATAGGGTAATTGCAGCATATTCTGGCCATGATATAAAGGTGTGTCTCAATTGTATGGCAATTATTTCATAATGAAACATTGTCTTTTGCTGTAAGATACCAAAGTACAAAGTCACAAAAAAAACCCATAAGCCATTGGTGTTTCTGAGCTTCTAAACCAGAACCTCAGAAATACCATTAAAAGTATGCTTCAGTTTAGTTCAGAATTTTTAACCAATGAACTTTGGGCAGGTTCACTTTTTTTCAGAAGAGTTCAGCCAACCATCATCAAAATGAGTTGTAACGAAAAGAGCTGCAATATATATAAAAAAGCAGCTTTGAAAGTCCTTAAGTTCTGAAACTTTTGATCGAACACATGTTGTCCACAGGCCTCCTTAAAAAGATTTCCAAAAGGGGAAATATATCCTTCGAGTTCCAAATACCAATCTGGAAAAGAGGTCAGGAGGGGAGCATGCACCCTCATAAAAACTGGAACATTTAGGTCATTTTCCCACAATATGATATATTTTCAAAGTTTACTACTCATTTTTATACTATTTCATATTTCATGGCAATTTATCTTTCATGTCACATGTTAAAAATAGGATTCCATGTCTTAACAAATTAAAAAGATGTAAGATTTCATCCTTCATAGAGGTCACTCCAAACTCATCATTTTATGTAGGATTAACATACCCAATGGCACAAAGATATTGAGCTACATACTAGTCCTCCATAAAAGAGAGCAGATTTTTATTCCAGGAAGAAATAATAACAAAGTATATTATTTCTTTGTTTTTCTTTTAATAATTTACATCCACTTGTTTAATGAGGCTTTTTTCCCCCTTCCTTTCTCTAATTCTTCTCCCTTCTCTACTTATAAACCTAGGAGGAAACATGACTTTAATTTAGTTTTGTCATAAAGGTTGCAAGTTTCTTACTCTTTAAAAGATATGCTTGAACTAAAGAATTAGCAAGATTCTCTTAGATCACTCCCTACTGACCCAATGAGTAGGATACAATACCACTGTCATGGGGAGTTCTTTACCTTTTCCACTCATACTCAATGCTAAGAAATAAGCTTGCAAATGCAATTCTGTTGAGATTTGCAGGTGGAGAAAAGGAAATGGGGAATACAGTGGCTTTAAATGGTTGCCTTGTTAAAATAATTCTTCATCCCCTATTTTGGTCTTCACTTTTGGTATCACTCTAGCAAACAAGAAGCAGCTAGAAATCAATGTCAGAAAAGGGCAAGCTAGAGATAATATTTGAGTGACTGGGGATCTGCCGTACAAATAGACAATCACATTTAGCTTAATAAAAAGTTGAATATATTACTATATTTGCACTTCATAATAATAAATAGTAAATCAGTAAAAGAGAACGTAATGAGTTATAATGGAATCTGACCATGAATTGTTGCTAAGTGTCCATCAGTGTTTTCATTTTAGACCACTCTTTTTTATTTTTTTCTACTATTTGACTATTACATTTTTTACATTGAAAATATCTGTGCCATATTCTGCTTTCATGTGCTTGCACATAAATACTTTCCATTAACTGGAGTAGGATAACTAATAAAGGAATAATACTAGTTAGAAAAGCAGGTGAAGAGAAGGACCCTTGAGGTGTGACCTGTGCTAAGGCAAGGGATCCGGACACAATAGATGAGGTGCTGTGCTGGCCAGTCAAGCAACAGAAAGAGATGCAGAAGACCCAGCAGGCAGAGAGACAAGCCCTGCTGGGTTGGCAGGTGGAGCAGCAGTGGGTGTTGCAGGAGTTTATTAAGAAACAGTCTCAGGTACAGCCAAGTATCAGGGGGTAGCCATGTTAGTCTGTATCTACAAAAACAACAAGGAGTCTGGTGGCACCTTAAAGACTAACAGATTTATTTGGGCATAAGCTTTCGTGAGTAAAAACCTCACTTCTTCGGATGCTCACGAAAGCTTATGCCCAAATAAATCTGTTAGTCTTTAAGGTGCCACCAGACTCCTTGTTGTTCAGGTACAGCCGTAGCTCTTGTAGAAGCTGGTGAGTTCCAGTGAGGGAACTGGAAATTGGATGGTGGGCCTGGGATGGCCCTTATGTAAAATGGCCTTGGGGAATGACCCTCATGCTTTTTTGCTGCCATTTGAGTGGCTACCAGTGCCAGATGGGACAAGCATATTTGGTGCTGTGACTAGGCCCTTATCTGACCTGCAAGGCTCAAGTAGCTCATACAGCCTTGAACGAGCACCATGCCAAATATTATGATACATTGAAGGCCACTATTCTGGCCAAGTTGGATCTCTCAGGGGAGAGATATTGGCAACAATTTAGAGCAGCCAGACAGCATGGTGAGATACATCCCAGGGCATTTGCACACAAACCGTCAGACGGGGCTGCTCAGTGACTGAGGCCAGATAGGCAGGACACAGCATCCCTGATGGACTCAATTATCCTTGAACAATTTCCACAGAGCTTTCCCTAGGCTACTAGTGTCTGGGTCTGGAGGTGTCAGCCAGAATCATCAGAGACTATGGTAAAACTAACGGAGGAGTACGTGGAAGCAGACTTCCCACAGATAGAACTCCGTCCCCCTACAAGCAAGGAAAGGGAAAGAAGGTTGAGGAACCTCCTTTGTCAAAACCCAGGAAGAGGATAGAAGGGGTGAACAAGGAGGCTCCAACTGTATTTGTTACCACTATAGGGGTAAAGGACTCATAAAGAAAGACTGCACATACATGGACTGCAGTCATGGAGTTCTGTGGGTGGGCAGGTATAAAAGGCACGTCTGGGATAAAGACTTTTCCTATCAGAATAGATGGTAGACACGGGTGCTGCATGTCCTCAAGTCCGAAGCACCTCGATTAAGCCCCAGTGGCAACAGCGGTGATGATAACCATCCACTCTGTGTATAGGGAAAATAATACTTATCCCATCACTATTGTCCCATTGGAGATGGGAGGAAGATTTAAGTGCAGAGAGTAGGAATAGTAAAGGCATTATCCTGTGCGGTCATGATAGGAATGGACTGGACACCATTTCCTTTGAGTAAGAAGGACAAGGGATGTAGGGAGAGATGCCAACAAGGAGGTCCAAATAAAGTACTTCTGAGTATAGACTCTGCAGATAGCCATCCTGGGGTAATATGAAAGCATCCTAGATGTATATTAACAAGCTCAGAAAGAACTGACATGCTGGAGGATCTGGGGGGCAGAGCTGGGAGAGAAACTCAGGAAGGGAGCAGTGGATCAGGAAACACTAGAACAGGAACACCTAGAGTAGAAGGAGGGTATAGGCTTGGCTGACACCCAGGAGGAACAAACTGTGGGCAAGGCCTGAGAGAAAGGGCATGCTGAAAAGAGGAAGAAGGATTCTGTTAATGAGGCCTTTATTTAAAAATAAAGTTACCCCAACAGTCATGAGCCGGGGTGAGAAAAGTCAGGAGGTGGCTGATATTGAGGCTCTGGAGAGACAACTTACTTTGGTGTGTACAAGCCAGGGCAAAATTAAACTAGGTCAAATTACAAAGCATAAATATAAACAAATAACACAAATATGTAGGGACAAAATTAGAAAGGCTAAGGCACAAAACAAGATCAAACTAGCTACAGAGATAAAGCGTAACAAGAAAACATTCTACAGATACATTAGAAGCAAGAGGAAGACCAAGGACAGGGTAGGCCCATTACTCAATGGGGGGGAGGAAATAATAACAGAAAATGTGGAAATAGCAGAAGTGCTTAATGACTACTTTGTTTCAGTTTTCACCAAGAAGGTTAGTGGTGATTGGATGTCTAACATAGTGAATGCCAGTGAAAATGAGGTAGGATCAGAGGCTAAAATACGAAAAGAACAAGTTGAAAATTACTTGGACAAAAAGTGGGTTTGTTTAGTCTGGAAATGAGAAGACTGAGAGGGGACATAATAACAGTTTTCAAGTACATAAAATGTTGTTACAAGGAGGAGAGAGAAGAATTGTTCTTCTTAACATCTGAGGATAGGACAAAAAGCAATGGGCTTAAATTGCAGCAAGGGAGGTTTAGGTTTAGGTTGGACATTAGGAAAAACTTCCTAATGGTCAGGGTGCTTAAGCACTGGAATAAATTGCCTAGGGAGGTTGTGGAATCTCAGTTAAAATGAGGGAGGGGAAATGTATGTGATAGAGTGCTAACAGCAGCACCCTGATCACTGACATTGCTGCAGCACAGAAAAGGCTGCAGGCTCAGCTGGAAGCAGTTATCCACTTTCTATTGGAGGATTATGAATACCTGAGGAGTAATTCCTGGGCTAGTGATATGATTAGTAGTAACTTGAGAGTATGTAATGGGGAGGAATAGGTTGGGTCCTGAGGGAAAGGAGGTGGTTGTGTGTAAAGCCTCTGCTGCAATATGTCTGTATCTTGTTCTGTTTGCAGAAGAACTGTGGAATGAAAGGTACATGTGGTGAAAGGAAAGCAGCCTGGGTGTAGTTATGACCATAAGATGATGGAAACAGGCAAGGTAGTACAGGGCTGGCCTTACCATGAGGCGAACTGAGGTGGCCGCCTCAGATGCCAGACTGTGGGGGGGTGCCACTAGGACCCAGAGTGTAGAAAATTGTGTCTGCTGCTGGTTTATTCTCTCGACTCTAGATGCAAGGAGATGGTGGAGTGCTGTGCTGGAGGAAGGAGGACACAAGAGACATAACAGGCAGGCAGGAGAAAAGGTGAGAGGGAATAACAGAAAGCAGCAGGAGCTGCAGGGAGAGAGAGGAGGAGGAGCCTCTTATGTACCTCTCTAGCACCCCCAGGAGCCTGGACTGATTAACACCAGCTTTTCAGGGAGCTTCCTGTTTCCTGCTGCTTCCCTGAACCTACTTGAGGAGAATAGGCAGTCAACTGAAGTAGTAGGAGCCAGTTAGGCCCTTAAGACGCTGATATCTTCCCTCACTCAGGCCCTGCTACCAGCATGCTTATTTGTCCCCTTCAACTGAGTGTTGAGAGCCACTATAGCTGGCACAGAACAGCAGTTATGAGTGAAAGAAGAAAACGCCCCTCTGGGGCAGCATTCAGAAAAAGAAAAAAAGCAAAGGAAGCTTTTCTATCTAAGCAGGAAGGAGATCTCCTGAGATACATAGACACAAATGTTCATGGTGAGCCTTCCGGCCCCAGTGAGGATGTGAGTGGCGAGGAGGTGCCTGATCTTGACCTGGCAGCTACTGCAGCATCCATATCTCCATCTCAAATGGATGTAACCATGCACATTCCTGAAGAAAAATGTAGATCAGAGTGTGGTGGAGGCACAAGAAACTGCTGCTGCTGAATTTAGTTCCTTAAGTCTAGATGATCCAGGACTGTGGACCCACTTGAGCAGTAGCCTGAGGGACTTCCTTGTACTGCGTGGGCCACAGCAAGTGAAAAACGTCATGTTCCCCAAAGACAATGAAAATAGAAGTATCCATCCAACATATTACTGGTGGGAAATCCGAAATGGTAACGAAGTAGAGAGGCCATAGCTTATGTACTCAAAAACCCAGAATGCTGCATACTGTTTTTGTTACAAACTCTTCCAGTCTAATGTTCCAGCCACATTGGGTTCTACAGGAACAAAGAACTGGAAAAATCTGGCTAGAAATCTGGTATGTCATGAGAAGGCAGCAAATCACCAGAGAGCATTCCATAGGTGGAAAGAGCTTGAGATGAGACGAAGGATAAAGGCAATCATAAATGATCATCATCAAGAGAAGATTGCATCAGAGTCTCTTTACTGGCAAAATGTTCTGAAAAGGCTCATTGCCATTGTGAGAATGCTTGCTACCCAAAACCTAGCACTGCGTGGCACTTCAGATAGCTGTATGTGCCAAACAATGGAAACTTCCTTAAAATTGTGGAGCTGATGGGTTTGATGCTGTACTCCAGGAGCATCTAAGGAGAGTCACCACCCAAGAAATGTACACACACCACTACCTTGGAAAAACAATTTGAAATTAGATCATACAGTTACTGGCAACAAAAGTCAAACAGAAGATTGTGGCAGATCTGGAGTCAGCAAGATATTATTCTGTTATTCTGGACTGCACACCTGACATCAGCCATACTGAACAAATGACTTTAATGGTGCATTTTGTAACAACAACAGAACCTAGTGAAAATGTCCCTGCAATGGTGACTGTCAGAGAGCATTTTCTAGAATTTATTGACATTGATGATACTACAGGAGCTGGTATGACAAATGTGCTTCTTAAAAAGCTGGAAGATACGGGCATTGCAATAACTGACATGAGAGGTCAGGGGTACGATAATGGTGCCAACGTGAGAGGAAAGAACAGAGGAGTGCAAACACAGATCCGAGAGTTAAACCCTCGAGATTTTTTTGTCCCATGCAGTTCTCATTTATTGAACTTGGTGATCAGTGATGCAGCATCAGCTTCTATTGAGGCTGCTGAAGTTTTTAATGTAATTCAAAGCATCTATTTATTTTTCTCTGCATCAACTCAGTGATGGCAAATTTTGAAGCAACATCTGGAAACATCCTCTCTGACACTGAAACCACTGAGTGCCACACGATGGGAAAGTCAAGTGGAGGCGATAAAGCCTATCAAACACCAAATTGGGAAGATAGATGATGCCATAGTTGCCATTATGGAGGATAATGCTATGACAGGAACTGTTCATGGGAGAACAGTGGCAGAGGGAAATAGAATCACCAGAAACATACATAACTTCAAATTTCTGTGTGCCTTAGTGTTGTGGCATAACATACTGTTTGAAATAAATGTTGTAAGCAAGAAACTCCAAGGTGTTGAACTTGATATATCTGGAGCAATGGAACAACTGGACAAAGCAAAGTCATACCTATAGTCCCATCGGTCAGATGAGGGATTTCAAAACATTCTGAAGAGTGCACAGAAGTTGGCAGAGAACTTCACACTGAAGCTATTTTCCCAACCATTCAAGAACACAAGAGTCACTGAAGAAGAAGAAATTTTGATTACGAGGCATGGGATAATCCCGTAAGAGACCCCAAACAACAATTCAAATTTGAATTCTTTAACCAGGTGCTAGATTGTGCAATGCAGTCAGGTGAAGAACGTTTCATGCTGCTCAAGGAACACAGCAGTATATTTGGCATGTTGTATGATATTCCAAAACTCCTCACTATAGCTGAAAAAGACCTACACCAGCAATGCAGGGCACTAGAGACAGTGTTGACACATGAAGACATGTGCAATATTGATGTGAGTGATTTAGGTGATGAACTGAAAGACCTTTCAAGATAACTCCAAAGGCTTTTCTGGAATATATGTGCACAAATAAGATGACCACCCTCTTTCCAAATGCTTTTGTTGCTCTGTGCATACTTCTAACACCTAACACTTCCTGTAACAGCTGCCAGTGGAGAACGCAGCTTCTCCAAGCTGAAGTTAATAAAAACACATCTACTCTCCACAATGACACATGAGAGGCTGGTCGGCCTTGCAACCATCTCAATAGAGCATGAGCTGGCCCAGACTGTGGACCTTCAGGAAGCAGTTCAAATCTTTGCAACCAAGAAGGCATGGAAAGCACCACTTTAATTATTCAAACAGATAAAAATGCCAGGGTTTACTATGCAGACAAGAAAAGTTACATTTGCTGTTCAGGTGTTTGAAAGTTAAGTGTTACTTAAAATTTTTGAACAAGGCATTTTAAGTTGTTAGTTCTACTTTATTGGGGTAGGTAGCAAAGCAGTACCATGAGAGGGGTAGAACAGGAAGAAGGCAGAACTGAGACCTTTCAAAGTTTTGGCCCAAGCGAGGGGGTATTGGGGCATCATTTGAGCTCCCCGCCTCAGGTGCCAAAATGTTGTGGGCTGGCTCTGAGTACAGCATATCATGTAGCTGAGGGTTCATCCTGTGAGACCATCCATGAGGCCAGTAACCCTGTCAAAGAAGTTGGTTTAGCATGATTTGTTCTTGACAAAACTATGTTGGCTTCTATGTGTGACCCTATTGCTTTCTAGGTGCTTATAAATTGTTTAATAATTTGTTCTCGGGTCTTTCTAGGTATTGAAATTAGGCTATAATTCCCTGGGTCCCCTTTGTTCCCCTTTTTAAATACAGGTACTATGTTTGCCCTTCTTCACTCCTCTGGGACCTCACCTCTGCTCCACAAATTCTCAAACATAACTGCTAATGGATCCATGATCACTTCAGCTAGTTACTTAAGTATCCTAGGATGAATTTCATCATGCCCTGCTGAATTGAATACATCTAACTTATCAAAATATTTTATGCTGTTCTTTCTCAATTCTATCTTGCATTCCTCCCCCATTGTAAATATTAACTGTATTGAGTAGCTGGTTACAATTAACCTTTTTAGAGAGACTGAAGCAAAATAGGTACTAAACATCAGCATTCTTGAAGTCATCCCTTATTAGCTCTCCTTTACGGCTAGGTAGTAGACCTACCCTTGTCTTCATCTTTCTCTTGCTCCTAATGTATTTATAGAGCCTCTTATTGCTTTTTATGTCCCTTGCCAGGTATAACTCATTTTGTGCCTTAGCCTTTCTGATTTTGTCCCTATATGCTTGTGCTGTTCTTTTGTACTTACCCTTAGCACTATGTCCATGTTCCCACTTCTTGTAGAATTCCTTTTTGATTTTCAGGTCATTAAAGAACTCCTAATGTAGTCATATTGGCCTCTTACTATATTTCCTATCTTTCCTTTGCATATGGATAGCTTGTTGCTGTGTCTTCAATACAGGGGCATAGCCACGGGTGGGCATAGCCACAGGTGCGCCACTTAGGGTACGTCTTCACTACCCGCCATATCGGCGGGTAGTAATCGATTTATCCGGGATCGCTATATCGCGTCTCATTAAGACGCGATATATCGATCCCCGAACGCGCTAACCGTCGACTCCGGAACTCCACCAGAGCGAGCGGCGGTAGCGCAGTCGACGGGGGAGCCACGGCCGTCGATCCCGCGCTGTCTGGACCACAGGTAATTCGATCCAAGATATTTCGACTTCAGCTACGCTATTCACGTAGCTGAAGTTGCTTATCTTGGATCGATCCCCCCCTCTAGTGTAGACCAGTCCTTTGCATCCAGGCCCACCCAAATCAGGGCTGGAGTCCCCCCAAATCCACAGGCTAGGACTCCTGACCCCGGCTCGGTGTCCATCAGCTTGGCCGCATCCACCTCCTGTTGGCGCTGCACGGTGCTGCCCCGGTCTCCAGCGCCATGGGGGGCTAGCCCCGCGGGTGGTGTGTCTCATGGGAGCAGTCTAGTGCTGGGGCCGGAGACCGGGGCAGCAGTGTGCGGCACCAGCAGGAGGGGGACGTGGCCAGGCTGATGAACACCAAGTCAGGGTCAGGAAGGGCGGGCGGAGCTTAAGCCCCGGTGGGGTCCCCTCTGCCCCATGTGTGCGCCTTGCAGCCTGTGTGCCCCGGGTGCCAGATAAGCAGTAAAGGGGGGTTGGAGGAGGCAGCCCCCCCCCTCCAACTCTTCTCTTCTCTGCCCCCGGGCACTGGATCTCTCCTGCACCTCCTCCCCTTCCTGCCCCCCTCCCCAGGGCCCCCATCCCTCCTGCTCCCTCCCCCCACCTTCCTGTCATTGCCCGCCCACCCGAAATCCAGGGCCCAGCTAGTTTTCCTGTCCTAGCTACAATACTGTCTTTAAGAAACTGCCAACTCTCCTGAACTCCCTTGTCCCTTAGATATTCTTCCCAGGGGACCTTACCTATCACTTCCCTGAGTTTGTGAAAGTCTGCTTTTTAAAATTCTGTTGTCTTTATTCACCTGCTCTTAGTCCTTCCTGTCTTTTCATGTCATTTCATAATCACTTTAATCCAAATTGCCTTCAACCTTCAGATTCACACCAATTCCTCCCTATTAGTCAGAATCAAGTCTAAAATGGCTATTCTCCTTGTTATTTCCTCTGCCTTCTGAAACAAAAAGTTGTCCCCTCTATATCCTGATAAGATACTGAACATTTCGTGTTTTGCCATTTTGCTATTCCAACAGATGTAATGGGGGATTTTAACTAGCAGACTATCAGGTCTTGTGCTTTCGATATTTCTGTTATTTGTTCTAGAAATGTCTCATGCACCCCCTCCTTGTGATTTGGTGATCTATAGTAGACCCCTACCATGACACTGTCCTTATTTTTCCCCCTTTTATCTACACTTAGAGGCTTTCAATTGGTCTGCCTCTCGCCTCCTTCTGTACCTCAGAACAAGTGTATATACTCTTGATGAATAGTGAAACATAGGAGACAAGATCCAAGGTGTAGGTTTTGAGTACAGTTGTGTAGTTCCTTGAAGACAAAGACAAGTTTTCAACGTGATCCTTTGGACCAGGGGGAGCCACTGGAAAGATTCATAGAGAGATGACCTGGTCCGATTGACAGATGAGACAAATAATTTTAGCAGCTACTTTTTAGAATGGCTGGAAGGGAGCAATGTTGGTATTCGTTTACTGGCCCAAAGCCTCTGTATAGGGGGCATTGAGAGGTTGCAGTAATAGCCATGCAACCTCCCTTTCTAGTTCCCAAAGAGTTTCCTTCCACCAAACCAAGCCTTCAGGATTTGTGAAGGGTTGTAAGGGCTGAGTGAGTCCTAATGCATAGCCATAAGTAATACTATCCAAATTTGGCTATCATTCATTAAGTTCCATCCATACTATGTCAAACAACTAGAGTTTAAAAGATCTCAAAACAGTGGGTAATCTGAAGAAATGAGCTTAAACTACTAGACTGAGGGCAGGTCTTCACTACAGGGGGGGATCGATTTAAGATACGCAAATTCAGCTACGCGAATAGCGTAGCTGAATTCGACGTATCGGAGCCGACTTACCCCGCTGTGAGGACGGCGGCAAAATCGATCTCCGCGGCTCCCCGTCGACGGCGTTTACTCCCACCTCCACTGGTGGAGTAAGAGCATCGATTCGGGATTGATTGTCGCGTCCCGACGAGACGCGATAATTCGATCCCCGAGAGATCGATTTCTACACGCCGATTTAGGCGGGTAGTGTAGACCTAGCCTAAGATTTAGATTTTGAATCAACCCAAAGTGTAGAAGTGTTTGTATCTATAATATTCAAAAATATTTATAACATCCATGCACAAAAAGGTGAATTTAGAACAGCATGTCAGCCTTATCTCATAAGTTGCTTTTTTTGGTCTGTGTCACACCCTTAACATAACTGTAACATAGCATCTGTATTTAATTATACTGTATATGGGAAACACCCTGGACTTTATTGCAATGCTGAATATAACTTACTCCTTGGATGCCAATGGTGTTGGTGCTTCCATAGCCAGCAGTGGGTCTCACAGCAGGAAAAGTCCAGTTTCTGGCAAACAGGATAAAACAGGAACTTTTATAGGTATAGTGAAAATATACATATACTTGTGAGTCAATGGGATGAGTCACAAAAGCCGTGTTTTCACTTGAGAGGAAGCAACTTTACCCTAAATTACTGAGTCTCGGCTAGATCACTTTTATATTTTTATTGCAACTGGTTCCATGCCACCTTCTTTCTACTTTTCCTGTACCTGTGCTGTGAATTCAGCTCAGGGCTACTTTTGATCTAACTACTTGCATGTGGGAGGAAGCAGAGTGTTTAGGTGACCACTTTTAGCTCAAAGAAAAACGATTTCCTTCAGGAAAGGGAAACAAAGTAGTGTAAATCAGAAAACAAATTGTTACAGAACAAACATAAAACTGGAAAAAGGGTCTGTTTCTTGGAAAATATTTATTGCTGTTGAAATTACATTTTGCCCCTAAAATTTCAAAATGTCGAACAGGAATTTAGCCATGTGATTCCCATTAACATGAATGAGAATGGGCTTGCTAAAATCTATTATACTGCTTTGAAATTTTAGGACTGACATCTCTGTTTCTTTAAAAAGTGTGGGGCCACTTTTGGGAATCCTGTATAAATACAGATTTTAAGTGGCAGTTTGATCTTTTGAGCAGGACATGCTTTCTTATAATCTAGCTCCTGTCTCACTGAGGCTGTCAGTTAAATCTTTGCAACATATGGGAATGCTGCAGAGGTGGCTGGATACATACAAATAAACATAGCATTTATAAGTTCCATAAGTATACAAATTAATTCCTTGATGTGGATTTGCACCTTTTATAACTGAATGCCGTGAAAAAGCTTATATTATATAAAGGCCTTGTAACTCTTGTGTGAATTAGGATCATAATATTAACCAGTCATGTAAGCCACTTTCTTTTTCTGTCATATACACATAAGGTGTTTAACCAAGGCTCTGTGGTATTTCCTTAGTACAGATTTGGTGAATACCAGCCACAGGAATTGTACACGACTTTAGTGCAAAAGTAATTGTTGCCATGAATATACCTGTTTTTTCAAGAAATAAACGGTGCATAAAAGTTTAGTTAATCAGTCCCAACCTATTCAAGAACATATCTCAGCTCAGTCAGTGGAACTAGTTTTTTATTCAGTAGAGACCCCTTAAATGCATTGCCTCAGCACACAATAACTCTATTCTTTTAGTAGGTTTATTCCTTTATCAGGTAATGAATTAAGTGGGGTTTCATGAAATGTTGCATTGACATAGATTTGTGGAGAAAGATATATTCTTATAACTTCTCTAGTAATTGTTAGGTTTTAGCATATGTTATTTAGGAGAGTTATTTCTTAAGCAGGTTTATGCCTTTGTCAGGTAATCATAATTACATTTTAAGCATAGATACAGGTTCTTTAGTGAGTGGAGCACACCATGTCCCAGGTGTCTTGTTCTATTTTTCCCACTATGAAAGAAGTGTACACTACCCTAGTTTTAATTCTTTTCCTCTACTCTTTCTAATTACAATACACCCAATGTATGAAAATGCCATACTTGATATAAGCATTACCTCTTAATGTTGCTAGAAACAGGACCACAATAAATGTATGGTTTAAAAATGTAAGCTAAACTGCAAATAGAACATTTAAAAATTTACTAGCATTCTATTGTTGTTGTTCAACTCTAGAGAAACTTCATAGGCTAAATGTCATAAAGGACATTGATACACTTGTGGGTGACAGAATGCAATCAGACTTGTAATGTTTCCAAGATTAGTTTCTAACTTTTTGAGCCTTATGAAGACTGATGGCTCTCTCTACTTGCTGAAAAGAAATAGAAAAAGGACAGCTGATTCTTTTGCCAAATGTGTACCACAGAAGCCTAATTTTTAATGAAATTGTCTACGATTTATTGTTCATACAAACCAAATAATTGAAATATTAGATTATTCTAAAATGTAAACTTTATTTCTAATGTGAGCATTAAAAACAACCATCCTATACTTAATTGAATTTTATAAAATCAACATTATTTAAGAAATAATAAATGTACTAATGGAGTTTGATAAGATTAGTGTAACTGAACACTGCTACAAGCTCCAAATACTAGGAACACTGCATAAACTACAGATGAATTAGCTGTTCTTAAATTAAGGAATATTACAGTCAGTAATGGTATGACATTCTTTTTTATGGCCACGGTTTGGGTTATAATGTGACAGAAAAAAAATGTAATGTTTCCAAAATGACAGTTTTTAGATTTGTGTTGCCTGAGGTAGTTCAGCTGAACAATAAACTATAATTTGATTGATGGAAAATTGAAGTGGTTCATCTAACTTGCCAGCCTGTCTTACCCAAGGCTTTGGTTTTGCATGTATGATGATGTATCACAGTTTTAGAGATAATGTTGTTTGTATTATACATGAGATTTTTTTACACATAAAAATGAAGACTTCATTATGCCGTAGAGATCAAAATATGCTATGGATTAGCAAGGAATCAGATTTGTTTGAGGATGGATTTGTAGATCTAAATGTGTTCCCTTTGTGAAACCAAATGATAAATAACATTTAGGACCAGAGAATCTTTATTTTATGGGTAAATCGGCCATATCACTGGATATGAAATTATTAACTTAAAGGTAAGATGACATCTGCACCCAAGAGAAACAATCAGAGACTAGTAGTTTTTCCTTTATACCAAATTAATGCTGCAAAATAAGAGACTGGTCAGCAAAAATCCTTTAGAAAGGCCAATAATGTCCTTTATAGATTTATAAACTGTTTAGCAGAAAGAAGATCTGTAGGAAAATAATAAAGCAGCTATTAAATATATATTGGTAATATTTATATAGGGTTTGGTGGTTTTTCAAATTACTAATGCAGTTACATGAGCAGCAGCAGTTTGAGAAAAATTGCTATACTGTATAGTGACTGTTTAGCATCTGCAAGGACAAGTTTGAGTCAGGGCTCAAAATTTTCAGCCACTATCCATTTTTATCTTATACGGTTTACACAGAGCAAAATTTTTGCCCTGTGTTCCCCTTCCAGGAGGTTGAGAAGGTTTAGTCAGCTAAAAATGAGGAATGGTATCAAGTTTCAGATGATTGATTATTTCCTCAAATATCAGGGCATCTTATTCTTAGTAGGGAGTCGTTAAAGACTTGTTTCAATTGTTCTTTTTCCTTCATTTTCATTAGAAGAAATTACTGCTATAACATGCCCATTATTGCAGCCATTTTGAACTTTTTTTTTCCAGGCACAAAATAGAAAATATTGACTTTCAAAGTGAAACTATAGCACTTGAATTTGAAGAATCAAGAATATTATGTCTCACTCTGCTATTTGTTACCCTCACAAACAGTAAACAAGGCTATGATCAAACAAATCTGTGGTAATCCAGTCTGGGGGGAAATTTAATTGGCATTCTTTACTCTTGATTTGTTGTACAATATATCCTTAATTCAAGAGTTAAGGCCGAATCAGCAAATAGAGCCTCTTATTATTACATAAAAATGTAGGAGCTTTGTATTTGAGAACATCCTTGAAGTAACAGAGGATCTCTCTGTAATGAGATTTCAGAGATTACTGTTGGGAATTCTCTATAGTGGAAGTGCTTTCTTCTTGGGTCATTACATTGCTGTAATTTTACAGGCATTTTACTCTTTCTCCCCCGGTGTCATGCTTTTCATCAGGTGTTCAAACCTAAAAGTAGCATTATCTTTTCAGAATCTCAGGTAAGAACTTAAACAATGCTCTCCAGGAGCTGAGTAGAAACAATGGATCAATTATAGGATTGACCAGTTTCCTATACAAGGAAATAGGATAAAGAAGTAGAGAGGTCATTCCCATATCCCCAGTACCCCAAAGAAACAGTTCCCTAAAGGGGAAGGAGTTGAGAAATGAAAACTGCATTGATCCAAGGAAGGAGGGAAATCCAACAATAGGGAGAAAGAAATTAACATGCAGGGTCAGTACAAAGAAATTTCACGCCCTAGGCGAAACTTCCACCTTGCGCCCCCCCCCCCCCCACATCTAGCTAACTCCGCCCCCCGGTGGCAACTAACCCAGCCCCCCCCCCACCTGGGGAGCCTGCCACCCCCCCCTGCCCAGGGAGCCCCTCCCCCGCAGCTCCCGCCCTCTGCGGCAGCTAACCCTGCCCGGGGAGACCCCCGCTCTACGGCAGCTAACCGCACCTGGGGAGACGCCTGCCGTGGCAGCTAACCCTGCCTGGGGAGACTCCCCCCCGTGGCAGCTAACCCCGCCTGGGGAGCCCGCCCCAGCTCACCTCGGCTCCGCCTCCTCCGCTGAGCACGCCGGCGCTGCTCTAATTCTCCTCCCCTCGCAGGCTTGCGGCGCCGATTGGAGGAGACTTAGAACGGGGGCTGTGTGCTCAGCGGAGGAGGCAGAGTGGAGGTGATCTGGGGCAGGGAACAGTTCCTCTGTGCGCCCCCACCGTTACTGCGGGCAGCCCTCTCCGTCCCCCCCCCCCCCCCCCCGCCGGCCCAGCTCACCTCCACTCCACCTCCTCGCCTAAGCGGGCTTTTAGGCACCCCCAACCACTAGGCACCCTAGGTGGCCGCCTAGTTTGCCTAAATGGTTGCACCGGCCCTGTTAACATGGAATCACTTGTGGCTGCTAGATAGCTATTCTGTAATCCCACTGAGTGAACTAAAAAAAAATCAAAAGGAGGCCATCTGTAGTACTATGATGGCTCACAATATTGCAGTATCCGAAAACCTCACAAATGTCACTGAATTCGTTCTTGCAACACACAATCTTTTGAGGTAGGAAACTATTACTACCTGTATTTTACAGACAGGGAAACTGAGGCAGAGGATAACTAACATGGTCTGTCATGTAGGAGGTCTGTAGTAGAGCCAGGAGTTGAACCCTGATCTCATAAGTCCACAATCTAGTGCCTTAAAAGGCAGAATATAAAGAATATGGGACTGTTAAAAATGACAGAGGGAAAAGAGGGCCCTTAAAATGTGATGGACTATCAAACTTTGCAACAATTCACCGCTCAATTTTCCTCAATGGTTATTGTGTCACAGCCATCTGTATACTGATTTTTTTAAACCTAGTTGGTAAAATAGGTAGCACAGTGTCTGATCCCTTAATGTACACATCTGAATTATTTGGGCTCTTGGAACATTAAAGAAAAGCAACCATTTGTGACTTTTTAATTGGTGTCAGTTTGCTGTATCATTGTTGCTACATGACATATGTTATGGGGACTGTTCCTGCTGAAAGTAGGTGTATAGAGTGTCACTTTACATTTTTAGCAAGTAGCCAGCATCTCATCAGTTTTGCATAGCACATCATTAGCCAACATCACACAGTGTGACAATGTATTGTGCCTAAATGTGAAATGCTGATTCCTAGCTGAAAATATATTTTTAGTTTGGAAAGCAGCTTCAATATCATAATGTAGCTTTCTGAACCAAAATAGTGTGGTGGCCTGTCATAAAATCCTAAATTGACAGGTTCTGCACAGGAATCCTGTACATTTATTCACATTATCAACACACTGCGAATGGCTTCTTGTTTATTTTGGCCCAGGATCCTCTTAATCTTGAACAAATATTCGTAAATTTCTTCCTAGAAGAAAGTTTATTGTAGTCTTTTTTTCAGAATTTTGTGAGTACCATATTACTCTGGCTTCTCTAAACTTTATTGAAGAACATAAAAACTTATAAATGTTGTGTATTTAGGCCATACTTTTATTCCAGATTTTCTTAAACTTTTCATAGTAGTGTTACTACTATTCTTACATCTCCTCCTTCCTGCCGGCTGCCAGAGTGAAGATGTGTGCCTTCTCAGAGAAGTCTTCTCATTAATTAGCAAATTTTTGCAGGATAAAAATAGATTATCTTTGATTTTAAGAACTCATAATTCTGTCTATCCTTGAAGAAGAATGAGACATTGCATGAAATCCATACTCCAGGTTGGCAAAACTACTGTTGACTTCATGGGGGCTGGGATGTCCCCCATTATTTTTCTACTATTCACTCCTTTCCTTAAAAAACACCAGGAGACTGCTGAATAGCTCTCATGCTAAAAGTTTGCTCTTCCCATTTTGTATATAATGGCTTATTTTCCAGTCCCAGATGATATTTAAGGAGATGCACGTATGCAACCATAACTAAGGCCCCTCTCAAATACAGTAAATTTAGTATTTCATTGAAAACTTCACTAACTTAATAGAAAGGCCCAAATGAAACTCTTGTTATAAAACTAATGGTAATGATTATTTATACGGTACCATAGGTGTGTATGCCTGCCACCAAGAAATGCTTCTCCCCTACTCCAAAGTATACGCTGCCATACCCAGTCTTTTCAAGGAAGTTTATTTCTTTCACAGAGGTTAGCACACAAAACAGAAGACGATCTTAACTCAATCCTTGGCTTCAGGGCCACCTCAGTGGCACTCCAGCTCCTGGCAGCTTCCCAGCCTCAATCAGTTCTGCTGCCTTCCTGGAGCAGCAGCTGTAGAGCTGCGTCCCTGGCCTCTTGCTCCAGGGACCCATCACAGGAGCTAGCTCCGCTCCAGTATGGCTCTCCCTCCCCTAGGTCTTAGCCTGTCTTAGCCCTTCCTCTCCAGCTGCCTACTAGTTATTTTTTAAAGGTCTAAGTGCAGCACAGCCCTCTTTAATTGGGCACCCTGCTCCCGCCCAGGGGCACTGGGCTTACTCTACCAACAGGGACCTGCTACCCTGTGACAGTGCCTTTATATGGACAGCTAAAGCTTGATTCCCTGTCCTGAGGAGCTTACAGGCTAAGACCCCATCCTTTGAATATCTATACACATGCTTAACTTTAAGCAAATGTGTGTTTGCAGGATTGAAATAGAAATGATCTTACTCAGTAAGGCAACATGCTTCTTTCCTATACATTAAAACATATACATAAAATGTATGTTTTTAAAAAACATGGGAAAATATTAGCTGAAAGTATTTAAGAGTAAAATCCGTGTCTCAAAGCAAGTCTATAGCAGATGATATCCAGTTAGACTTTATAGAAGTAGGAGAGATCCTCACAGGCCTTCACACACATGAGATGAGATCTTTAAGGATGTTCTTTTCTAGCAAACAGAAGGTGGAAGTTTACCTTCCACTAAACAAAGCAAGATTATGAATGAAAGTGTTAGCAAGATTATATATTTTCTAGGCAATTAAGTGTCTATAAACCCTTTTCAATGATCTGTTGTACTGTACCAAGCTGAAATCAGGAATTTGGCAGCCTTTTGACCTAGTTTTCCCTTCTTCCCCACCCTAGATTGGCCAATTAGGACTATGGAACTGTATATTGCTGCTCCGGGTAACAGTAAATTGTTGAGAACTTTGCAGATTGAAAAGAGCAGTGGTTTTCTTATGCTTAATCCAGCTATAGCAGGTCCCATTACCAACGAATTTTTAACCAAAGAAGGCTCCCTGGCATCTTTCTGCAACATGTGCTCCAAGTTTTCTGGAGAGGGTAAATCTAAGAAGAAAGAATGGAGTTAAAATAATAGCATTTAGTAAACACTTCTGGATATCCATAAGATAGTTAATCGCCACGGAAATGCAGGGAGCTGCTGGAGAAATTTTGTTTTGCTAAATTTTATTGTTGATGGAGCAGGCATCACCTCTTGGAAAAAATACTTGTTATGGGTTCCTTCTTGGAGCAAGGAATGGGTATAGTTTGCACTATAGCATTTACAGTGAATCCTAGAAAACCTAAACTGGGAGAAGGAATTTGAATACAAGTTTATTAAAAGATCTCCAGCCTTTAACAGTACTGTGGCTGAAAGATGCAGCTTTAGGAACCCTTCTAAATTGGTTGAAATCAAGATATTGTGGAAGCTGTGAGCTTCAAAGGAAGGTCTGAAGGCTAGAAGCCTCTGGTAATTGGCTGAGCCTTAATCAGTGGGCGGGACATTCACCCAGGCCAGGGCTTTATAAAGCAGCGCACAAGCGACCAGGGAGCTTTTGCGAACAGGGCCTGCTAACAGGGAGTTTCGCAAGGGAGTTCGGAAGGGGAGTGGGAAGGGGCGAGGGTCCCTTGCCGGTTCTATCTTAAACCCTTTATTCCCCTTAAAACCTATAGCCCAAACTACATTCAAAACTTCTTGCTTTAAACAACCCCTTCATTAACTAGGAGAAAATGCAGGCAGAAGCCCAGCTGCAGAGTGGGGGCTATCCAGTTTATTGCACTGAGTGTAGCATGTATGATTACCTGCCCCCTGGGCGGGTGGCGTATGTGTGCATTCGGTGCAAGGAGCTCCTGGCCCTCAAAGACCACGTATGGACTCTGGAGGCAAGGGTGGCGGAACTGGAGGAGCTAAGAGAGGCAGAGAGGTATGTTGATGAGGCTTTCCGGGACACTGTAGAATTGTCCCACCTCCGGTCAGACAACCCCTGCGCTGTTGAGGAGGATGAAAGGCCCAGGGAAGCAGAGCAGTCAACAGGAGCAGAGGGAAACCTTCCCATAGTTGGGACCCTCCTTCCAGACGGTGCTGGGGTTGCCTCTCGACTGATGTTACCTCTCCGGGGGAGGGAACTCCAATTGCTAGGAAAAGGCAGGTATTAGTATTGGGAGATTCGATCATTAGAAACGTAGATAGCTGGGTTTGTGATGACCGGGAGAACTGCATGGTGACTTGCCTGCCTGGTGCGAAGGTTGCGGATCTCTCGAGGCATCTAGACAGACTTATGTGTAGTGCTGGGGAGGAGCCAGTGGTCGTGGTACATGTAGGTACCAATGACATAGGGAAGGGTAGGAGAGATGTCCTGGAGGCCAAATTTAGGCTGCTAGGGAAGAGACTGAAATCCAGGACCTCTATGGTGGCATTCTCAGAAATGCTCCCAGTTCCACGCGCAGGGCAAGGTAGGCAGGCAGAGCTTCAGAGTCTCAATGCGTGGATGAGACGGTGTAGAGAGGAGGGGTTTACATTCATTAGGAACTGGTGAAACTTCTGGAATGGGGGGAGCCTATACAGGAAGGATGGGCTCCACCTAAACCAAAGTGGAACCAGACTGCTGGCACTAAACATTAAAAGGGTTGTAGAGCAGTTTTTAAACTAGGAGATGGGGGAAAGCTGACTGCTGCAGAGGAGCATGTGGCTCGGACAGAGACTTCTCTTAGGGGAGAGTCCAATGATAGAGAATCTCCAGGTTATAGTCAGGAGCAGAGGATGGAGGAGGGTAATGTAAGGTCCAGATCAGATTATAAACATTCACATAAAAAAGAATCTGATACATCAGAAAAGGGCAGACAAATAAACAGTGACAAGTTTTTAAAGTGCTTGTACACAAATGCTAGAAGTCTAAATAATAAGATGGGTGAACTAGAGTGCCTCGTGATAAAGGAGGATATTGATATAATAGGCATCACAGAAACCTGGTGGACTGAGAGCAATCAATGGGACACAATCATTCCGGGGTACAAAATATATCGGAAGGACAGAACAGGTCGTGCAGAGGGGGGAGTGGCACTATATGTGAAAGAAAATGTACAATCAAATGAAGTAAAAATCTTAAGCAAATCCGCATGTTCCATAGAATCTCTATGGATAGAAATTTCATGCTCTAATAAGAATATAACATTAGGGATCTATTATCGACCACCAGCCCAGGACGGTGATAGTGATGATGAAATGCTAAGGGAAATTAGAGAGGCTATCAAAATTAAGAACTCAATAATAGTGGGGGATTTCAATTATCCCCATATTGACTGGGAACATTTCACTTCAGGACGAAATGCAGAGATAAAATTTCTCGATACTTTAAATGACTGCTTCATGGAGCAGCTGGTACGGGAACCCACAAGGGGAGAGGCAACTCTAAATTTAGTCCTGAGTGGAGCGCAGGATCTGGTCCAAGAGGTAACTATAACAGGACCGCTTGGAAATAGTGACCATAATACAATAGCGTTCAACATCCCTGTGGTGGGAAGACCATCTCAACAGCCCAACACTATGGCATTTAATTTCAAAAGGGGAACTATGCAAAAATGAGGGGGTTAGTTAAACAGAAGTTAAAAGGTACAGTGACTAAAGTGAAATCCCTGCAAGCTGCATGGGCGCTTTTTAAAGACAACATAATAGAGGCCCAACTTCAACATATACCCCAAATTAAGAAACACAGTCAAAGAACTAAAAGAGAGCCACCGTGGCTTAACCACCATGTAAAAGAAGCAGTGAGAGATAAAAAGACTTCCTTTAAAAACTGGAAGTCAAATCCTAGTGAGACAAATAGAAAGGAGCATAAACGCTGCCAAATTAAGTGCAAGAATGTAATAAGAAAAGCCAAAGAGGAGTTTGAAGAACGGTTAGCCAAAAACTCCAAAGGTAATAACAAAATGTTTTTTAAGTACATCAGAAGCAGGAAGCCTGCTAAACAACCAGTGGGGCCCCTTGATGATCGAGATACAGAAGGAGCGCTTAAAGACGATAAAGTCATTGCGGAGAAACTAAATGGATTCTTTGCTTCAGTCTTCACAGCTGAGGATGTTAGGGAGATTCCCAAACCTGAGCTGGCTTTTGTAGGTGACAAATCTGAGGAACTGTCACGGATTGAAGTGTCACTAGAGGAGGTTTTGGAATTAATTGATAAACTTAACATTAACAAGTCACCGGGACCAGATGGCATTCACCCAAGAGTTCTGAAAGAACTCAAATGTGAAGTTGCGGAACTGTTAACTAAGGTTTGTAACCTGTCCTTTAAATAGGCTTCTGTACCCAATGACTGGAAGTTAGCTAATGTAACGCCAATATTTTAAAAGGGCTCTAGAGGTGATCCCGGCAATTACAGACCGGTAAGTCTAACGTCTGTACCAGGCAAATTAGTCAAAACAATAGTTAAGAATAAAATTGTCCGACACATAGAAAAACATAAACTGTTGAGCAATAGTCAACATGGTTTCTGTAAAGGGAAATCGTGTCTTACCAATCTATTAGAATTCTTTGAAGGGGTCAACAAACATGTAGACAAGGGGGATCCAGTGGACATAGTGTACTTAGATTTCCAGAAAGCCTTTGACAAGGTCCCTCACCAAAGGCTCTTATGTAAATTAAGCTGCCATGGGATAAAAGGGAAGGTCCTTTCATGGATTGAGAACTGGTTAAAAGAGAGGGAACAAAGGGTAGGAATAAATGGTAAATTCTCAGAATGGAGAGGGGTAACTAGTGGTGTTCCCCAAGGGTCAGTCCTCGGACCAATCCTATTCAACTTATTCATAAATGATCTGGAGAAAGGGGTAAACAGTGAGGTGGCAAAGTTTGCAGATGATACTAAACTGCTAAAGATAGTTAAGTCCAAAGCAGACTGTGAAGAACTTCAAAAAGATCTCACAAAACTAAGATTGGGCAACAAAATGGCAAATGAAATTTAATGTGGATAAATGTAAAGTAATGCACATTGGAAAAAATAACCCCAACTATACAATATGATGGGGCTAATTTAGCTACAACAAGTCAGGAAAAAGATCTTGGAGTCATTGTGGATAGTTCTCTGAAAATGTCTACGCAGTGTGCAGAGGTGGTCAAAAAAGCAAACAGGATGTTAGGAATCATTAAAAAGGGGATAGAGAATAAGACTGAGAATATATTATTGCCCTTATATAAATCAATGGTACGCCCTCATCTCGAATACTGTGTACAGATGTGGTCTCCTCATCTCAAAAAAGATATACTGGCACTAGAAAAGGTTCAGAAAAGGGCAACTAAAATGATTAACGGTTTGGAACGGGTCCCATATGAGGAGAGATTAAAGAGGCTAGGACTCTTCAGCTTGGAAAAGAGGAGACTAAGGGGGGATATGATAGAGGTATATAAAATCATGAGTGATGTGGAGAAAGTGGATAAGGAAAAGTTATTTAATTATTCCCATAATACAAGAACTAGGGGTCATCAAATGAAATTAATAGGCAGCAGGTTTAAAACAAATAAAAGGAAGTTCTTCTTCACGCAGCACACAGTCAACTTGTGGAACTCCTTACCTGAGAAGGTTGTGAAGGCTAGGACTATAACAGAGTTTAAAAGAGAACTGGATAAATTCATGGTGGTTAAGTCCATTAATGGCTATTAGCCAGGACGGGTAAGGAATGGTGTCCCTAGCCTCTCTCTGTCAGAGGATGGAGATGGATGGCAGGAGAGAGATCACTTGATCATTGCCTGTTAGGTTCACTCCCTCTGGGGCACCTGGCATTGGCCACTGTCGGTAGACAGGATACTGGGCTAGATGGACCTTTGGTCTGACCCGGTACGGCCTTTCTTATGTTCTTATGTTCTTATGTTCTTAAGTAGATAAAGATTATCAGAGTAAAAATGACTAAGAACAAATGACAGGACTTTATAACCATGGTAAATACCCTTAGGGCAATGCAGAGGCCAAAGACCATAACCCTCCTCTAGTACAATGTTCCATTCAAGATAAACTTAGAAATTTTTATGTAGCTTAAATGTAGAGGTTTTGATTAGGTCTATTTTTACAAATACATTTTGCTTGTTTACAGTCTCCTGAGTGTTTTGAACCGTCCACTCAGAAGGGCGGGGCCTTCATACACATAATTAGGGGTTTGAGGTTTAGAACTGGATGGTAAAACCCACTAGGTTAAGGGACCACAAATATAGAACTTATCCTATACTTCCTGAGACAATATGGCCATCAGGGGAAGTCTTTGCCCTTCTAAACCAGCAATGATAGGAGGCCCTAGACCATCTTTGGGCATTTGAGAAACTTTGAATTATTGAATAATTCTTCTGAATGGCTAACTTCTTGTCACCTCAAGGCTATTCGATTGCAGTGTTAACTACCTCAGGCTGAATGGGAAGGCCACAGAGATGCTTCAGTTGGTTCAGAATGCAGCTGCCACATTTTGTCTAAGAGAGCTTGACAAGTGCTCTGTCCAATTTCTCTGTCCAGTGTTCTCCAGAGGTGGAGAACATCTTGAATTTTGAGTAAAAAGGCTTTCAATAAGGTCAAAGCACATGTGACCAAGTACTTGCACTAACCACATTAATCAAAAACAGTTTTCAAAGAAACTTGAAAACAGGCCTATTTTCCTCAACCTCACTCCTCTGGATGTTACAGTGTATGTTTAAGAAGTAGACACACAGGTCTACTTGTTAAAATATCAAGACTCCTCCCACCATGGGTTACTGATGCCATTGAACAGCTACTCTGAGATAGAGAGTTCAGGGTGCATGTGGATTAGAAAACAAGCTTTTGAAAAAACAGATGAACGGGTTACCCCAGAGGTCTGTTCTATCCCAACCTTGTTCAATTTATACATCAATAACCTGTCACCAACCCAGCCATGGAAGTTCATCTATGCAGGTGACATCAGAGCTATAGGCTCTGACTTTCTGAGCCAGAGAAGACTGAGTGCCAACGTTGTAAAGCTAGCCAACTAATCCAAGCTACTGCTGTGGTGCAGCTCAAACAATGATACACATTGTTGAGGAGTGCCCACTAACTAAATTCAGTGGTGAGCTCTGAGAACTCCACCTGGCCACTGAGAACACTATTGCTTGACTTAGCGAATACACAACACAGAATAAAATCTGTCCAGTTTTGGTTCTATTTCTATGTCCTGGTTCTATATTTGAAACCTCAGTGGGCTGGGCCAAGGAATCTCAGAGACTATTTTTTTCTCTGTACTCTGCTGTGATCAATGGGGATGTTGTGACTGATAAAAATGTTGTCTGCTGGATAAAATTATTGAGGCTGGGGTAGGCTGTTTTCTAAAGCCTTCAGTTGTGGCTCTCCCTAGAACCAAAGAACAGGATGCATTCTAGACCTATTGTATTTAAGGTGCAATTTAAAACATTGCACAGGCCATCCCTCATTAACGGTGGCGGCAGATTGCCCAGGCAACATATCTCCAGGACAAGAACCACCAAAAATTATCCCACTTTAAAAGGTAGCATAAAAAAGAGCAAGGGATGGAGTCAAGTTCTATTTCAGGCTGGAAAGTTTACTCTTAATTGTGTACATAATGTCTTATTAATCCAGTGATACCTCAGCCAGAATCCCTCTACAGTCCTCCAACATCAGAATTGTAGTCCCATCTTTTCAGAAGTTCAGGTGGAACTCTTCCAAACAGATTGATACTTTTTCAATTTATTTAAATATTTTTGCTTTTCCATGGCCACTGTTTTTCCACATGTTGTTTCCATGGCCACTCTTTGACATCTGTATAACATGCAGGATTCAGTATCCTTAGTTTCTTCCTCAAATGACACACAATGACTTTTCCTGTGATATTCCACTATATATCTGTAAGAAGTCAGCAGTGGTTACACTGCTTGGGAATGTCAGACCTTAGATCCAGCTCACAGTCTGTATTTAGTTATTTCCTTTTTATACTATTGTTGCTCCTTTATAATTGTACTGCTGAAGAGCCAGGCTCTACTTGAGGATTTATAGCTGAGTTGTGCCATGTCTTGTTTGAGAACACATCGGTGACAGAATCTGCACCGCTATCATATGAACCTTCTGCATAAATGTAACTTCCAGTAAGAAAACCACCCACTTCTCCAACATTTCTTGTTTGCCTTCCCTAGTAAGTCCATTATGAGTTCTATGTCCCCAACCTCTGCCTCTCCACAGATTATGATCTTGCCTGATCACACTACAACTTGCTAGTGTTTAAATTGTAGAGTCTATGCTTCCACTTCCTCTCTGGAAACTCCATGATGTAGATAATATTATTGACCTGGCTAATACTGTTAAATGGTCCCTCTCAGTCTGTTTACAGTTTTCCTGCCAAACAGGGATCAGAACTATAACCTTTTTGCCCCACCTCATATGTCTAAGCCTTAGCTTGTCAATCATACCAGGTTTTCTGTTTTTGATGTGTTTTATAAAGCAAGGTTATTATAATGTGCTAAGGCGATAAACTCTCCTACTCTCTTGTGGTAGACGAGCACATATTGTACTGCTGACTCCTGTGATGCTCCCAGCTTGCTTTCCTGCTTGTCCCTCATGAGGGCAAGGAGTCTTCTTGTCCTCATGCAAACATGAGCATGAAAGGTATAATCCCAGTGGATTCTTCTGAAATCTCTTGATATCAAACAGCAGTTGCTACAGTTATTCGTCCCATTCTCCTTCAGACTTGTCTGCATAGGTTCTCAACTTGGCTTTGATTGTTCTACTGAAACCGTCTATCAGACTTTACATCAGTGAGTGATACGGGCAGGCCCACAAATTTCTCACCCAACATACACACTTTACTAATCTCTTGGAAAAATGAAATGCAGTAAATAGATTGCAAAGCATGAATGCTTCTTTCATACATCATACAAATCCTTTACAGCGAATGCTTCTTCAGAATACACTGCTTCTCACATGGACGTGTGAGGGTTCGGTTTTTAAATACTTTGCATGTTTTCTTTTGTTTTTGTGTGCTGTTTTTCACATATCCTTAGAACTATTATGGGATCATTTTGGTACAGGTGCTTAGGAAGACTCACTTCAATGCTTTTAATCTTCTAATTATGTAGACTAATTTCACATCTGGAAATTTTACAGTGCAGTAATTGAAAGACATTCTTAGTCTGAAGAAAAGAAAGGGATCTTAGTCAGTATGAAATAAGACTGACACGATAACATTTGGATAAATGAATTTTTGGTTAATTTTAGAAGGCTTACGTTCCAAAGTAATTTAAGGTTTCTGTGTTTGTTGATATTGCTTTTTAATGTGACAACTGTGACATACATTTCCACAACAGATGGATTAATGTCATTTTTTTTTAAATTACTTCACCTAGACAGGTGTTTCCTGTATATGTTTGACATGAAATTAAACATAGCTCCAGATGTTCTGTTTGTAGCAAAGCCAGTTAATTTTATTAGAACATTTAATCACAGATCAACAGTGTAATAGAAATACAGCCGATGTGAAGCAGATATTTAACAGAACTTCCTAATGAATAAGTGAAAGAGTCTATATATGGAAAGCCAGTGAGCCCCACTGTTTCTATGTGAATCCCATAAATGTATTGCTTTGGCATGCTACCTTTTTTGAATTCAAATCAGAAGTTCTGGTATTTGCTTACATTAAAGAAATTTCACAGAGCATAGGTGTTTCTGACTAGTTGATATTAAAAGTTTACAGTATCCCAGATACTCTATCCATATATGTGTTCTATCTAGTCTGAAGTAATAGCTGTGGCATAATATGTTAGGAAATATCAAATATTCCTTGTGTTTTAGACAAAAAAATGCTCTGTTTGGATGCTTGGTATCCTCCCATCAGTCTAGAGCTGTTGATGTTATAGATGATTGCTCTGCTTGCATTGCAGGCAGTCAGGGACAGCTGCACAAAGTTCTGCTATTCCAGACTTAAACATCATTACATGCCTAGTTATTCTTCCTCTAAGATTAGCTATAGATTTCCCATTAATTATTACATCACGTTTATTCATCATTAATAAAATAGATCTCTATGTGCTGTCACTGATTTTTTTTTTTAACTATAATGAAAACAAGTGAAGAGAAGCTTGGGTCTGTCTTTGTTATACCTTTATCAAATTTTCCATTGTGCCTCTATGGTCATCCCAGGGCTAGAGCGAAAATATTCAAAATTTGAAATATTAGTTATCTATATGCACTAATAATAACTTCAAGCTTTTCTGTGATTGATGTTTTTTGTTGGCCTGTCACCTCATTGTATAGAAGTTTGTTTTAATGAGTTTCTCTAATGAATATTTTATATTGATACTTGGATGAATGGCATATGGTAAATGCAAGGTAAATTACAGCTCTTTAAATAAATATTTTTCATAAATTATTTATTTTGTGATGCCTGTATTGGTTAGATGTCATGTCAGATGAAGACTGGAAACTATTTACTCTAATACTTATTTGTGAGTTGAAAAAAGTAAAAGATTTTTAATTATTAACAAGCTTCCAATATACCCATGTAATTTATGGGAAATTACCATAAACTGTATAGGATTACAATTTTGTGAAGGCCGTTTTAGTTGTATAATGCAAAACAAAATAATCTCTTGTGTTTTACAAGAATCGTTATTTATTCATATAAAAATATTATGCTATTCCTGATAAAACTCATTTTAAAGAATCTCTGGTTTCTGTAGGATTATGAGTTCTTGTCAACTGTCATTATTTCTAGCAGTAGTTGATGGCTATTTTAATAGTGTAAAAAGAAAACCTAGTTAATTTTTTTTTAAATATTTGCAGATAGAATGGATTGTATTGCCTTTGTTTTGCATTTTAGTGTATGACTATTGGGGACGGAGCCTCCGGCTTTAACTGTTTGGATGAGATGCTGCTCATTAAAGGCCCAATACCATGAAGTACTGAATGCTATTAACTCCCACTCAAGTGACCGGAAGTTGAGAGTCTTAGCATCTCCCAGAATCAAATCAATTCTGACTTCACCTAGAAGTTCAATGATCCATGCATTTGAGGAGTCAACAGTAATGCTGGCACAAAATATTGCATTGCCTAGATATTGCTGTCTTCTTAAAAGTGTGTTAGGTTAGAGGTGCATATATAACATGCCCATGCTCGCTTTAAGATAAAAATAACGGGAAACAGATTGAAAAAAAATGGAAGGTTTTCGCTTAGACACCATTTATTATCCATATTTCTGTTTGAGTATCAATAGCAAATTTCATGAGAGTAATACATTTCCTACACTTGTTAGAATATACATGGGAGACACCTCATATATGCAGTCAGAAGTGACCTACCTGCATGAGTCTTGCCTACATCGTACATCTTTCTGTCCTTGGAAACGTCCCTCATTTCTGACTTTGCAATGTTGTTCCACAGCTGAATGGTAACAGATATTCAGGGCACTGAAGTTCAGTTTCCACGTTAAAGAGAAATCAGTGTTGCAGAGTCCTGGTACATTCTAAGTATAACTTGGTTTATTTACACACATACACCAGCCCTGAAACATAGGTGGTAACAAACGGCATGCAGGCAATCCCTTCTTTCAGCCCAACTCCAATGCCTAGTTCCTCCAGTTCAAGAATTGACACTAATGAGAGACCAAGGCAGAGAGCAAACTCTCCCACTACTCACACAGCTCCCTTAACATTGAACTTTGTATAACAGTATGTCTTCCCTGGACAGAACATTATTTGTTCACATTCTAAGAAAAAGAACTCGGAAGTCTACATGTAACAGTGCCTCCTGGTGACCCCTGCTGCAACAATGTTCATGTCTAAGTTAGCACCCTTGAAATCAAACTTTACAGTTGAGAGCTATTTTTTAGAGTTCTTTGCAACTTCAGGCAGACATGACTACATTAGTTATACTTGGGACACATTTTCAAGGTTTTCTTCAAAACCATAACAACATTTTTGTTTAAATGAAAGCTGAGACTGGAAAACAACTAAGAGACCAGTCTGTGCCCCCCTCTCAGCTTATCCTTCCTGTCCCCCAAAAGAGAGCCCTACACTGGAAAACACTGCTTTGAAGGTTGAATATAGTTTCCAATTCTAAAATCCTAATTCTTCAGAGCCCATTTGAATGCTCTGTTCAGATTGTAGAAATATTTTGTAACTTACCAGATAAAGCTTTTAAAATTGTTCCTCTTTTGAAAGGTTGGGCCTGGCTCTCACTTTATTTTATTTAGGTAAAGAACCACAGCCACTATAAATACCAAACTTCACCCAAGAGTGTGCACATGTAACCCCATGGTGAGGGTACGTTCCTGATCCACAGAGCATACGAGTCTGTTTCAGCCCCAGCTACAGACAGGGCCGGCTCCAGGCACCAGCATTCCAAGCAGGTGCTTGTGGCAGCAATCTGCAAGGGGCTGTGTGTTTTTGCCGCCCCAAGCAGCACGCCGAATTGCCACCGCGGACGGCGGGGGCAGTCCGTGTGCCATTAGGGCGGCACGCATATTTCTGTGGTGGCAATTCGGCAGCAGCTCTATGTTCAGCTGCCCGCGGCGGCAATTCGGCAGCTTCTGTCTTCCGGCTGAAGACAGAAGCTGCCGCCGAATTGCCACCGCCGCAGAAACGTGCGTGCCGCCCTAACAACACACGGACTGCCCCTGCCATCCGCGCGGCAATTCGGCGCGCGGCTTGGGGCAGCAAAAACAGTAGAGCCGGCCCTGGCGACAGACCCTTGGCTTGTTAACTTAAAAGCTCATGTTTTTAAGTCTGGAGGTCCCTGGTTTAATCCGTTTGTTGGACAATATGGCTGCTATCACGTGCACATGCACACTGGTCATATTGTCATCACAGTGCAGATTGCACATTTCCACAATGTGCAGATATGGCAGGCTTAGGATGGGAATGCCAATTTTGGATGAAACAGTAAGAACTGCTCATATCTATGGAGTAGGGGGATACAATGGTTGGGGGGGGGGGATTTCTGCCATTCCCTCCCACCCTTTACTCTGATGGATGTGTCTTCCCAGCACTCCCAATCTCGAAGTTGTCTGAGCAGCAGTGCTGTCTCTGGAGCCAAGCTACCAGTGCTGTTGTTAAGACAGCTTCCCTTGTAATTTCCACCAGGGGCTCCTTGGTTTGTTGGGCCTAGACAGTTGGCTGTGAAGGGAAGCACTTCTACCACATTCTGTAATCATTAATAAGGGGGTGCAGTATTAAAAGGAGTATAGAATCATAAATTCCAAGGCCAGAAGGAACCACTGTAATCGTCTAGTCTGAGCTCCTGTAGAACACAGCCCATAGGATTTCCCCAAAATAATTCCTAGAGTAGATCTTTCAGAAAAACATCCAATCTTGATTGAAAAATTATCAACGGGAGATTCCACCACGATCATTGATAAATTGTTCCAGCGGTTAATTACTCTCACTGTAAAAAATGTATGCCTTATTTCCTATTTGAATTTGTCTAGTTTCAACTTCCAGCCTTCAAGTCATGTCAAGTCAAGTCAAGCTCTCTAGTGTAGCCATAGGCTAAGTATGTTACATCAACACTACTACCTTTCTCAACCAAACTCATAATCTCATCAAAAAAGATATCAAGTTAGTTTGACACTCTGTTTTTTATAAAAACCTTGTTGATTTTCACTAAGTACATTACCCTCCTTTAATTCTTTATTAACTTAGTCTCATATCCGCCACTGCCTTGTCTTGCCCGGGATGAATATCAGATTGATACACCTATAAGTACACGGGTCATCCCATTTACCCTTAGCTTTCTTCCAGACATCTGGAACTTCCCCAATGTTCTAAGACATATTGCAAATCAACATTAGCGGTCCAGTGAGCTCCTAAGAAAAGTCTTTTAAAACTGTTAGATGCAAATTATCCAGAGCTGTTAATTTAAAAATGTCTAAATTTAGTAGCTCCTATTTAACATCCTCCTGAGATATAAGTGTTATCATCATATCATATGACTACATCATTTGAGGCTTTTTTCCAAATACAGAACAGAAATACATATTGAACACTTCTGCCATTTTTTGTATTATTATTGATAATTTCACTATTTCCATCTAATAAAGAACCAATACCATTTTTAGGATTCTTTTTGTTCCCAATATACTTTAAAACTCTTTATTTTCCTTAACTCTGCTGGCCATAGTTTTCTCTTTGTGCCCTTTGCTTCCATTATAAATTTTCTACAATTCATAACTTCTGATTTATATTTATTAGTATCAACTTCCCCTTCTTTCCCATTTGTTATACATCTTTTACTATTTTATTTTTATAGCTGCCTTCACTTCCCCTGTAAGGCAGGTCAGTTGTGTTTTTTTAGTTTTTTTTTTTACCAGTATGACCTTCTTCCTTGATTTTGGCTTTTTTGAGCACCCAGTAAAATGTTCTTAAACTATTCCCAATTATCATTCACATTTTTCTGATTAAATTCTTCCTTCCAGCTGATTTGGCTCATAATTATTTTCAGCTTTGTGAAATTGGCCCTTTTAAAGCATTAAGTCTATGAATGACTGGAGTGGACTTTACTCTGTTTGCACATTATAGACATATATGTGATACAGAAAGATGGGAGGAGCAAGAAAGTGTTGGTGATCAGGAAGGAGGTTACAATAATGTGAAAAGGGAGCTTAAGTGGCAACTGGGGATGGCAGGTATATTCCCCTGTTGTTTCTTATGATTTTTGAGCCATATACCTTGGAAATTGGAGGGAGAGCTCTCCCTAGCCTGCAGGATTCCCTCGGTGCTCTGACCTCATACTTTCTCCTCTAATACACCTCCATCATATACCTAACCATCCAGCCTATTTCAACAATAAATATGTTAATTTTGCTGCAGTCAGAACTATGGTTTAGCATGACAGTGAGACTTGGATGTGTGTGTGTATTATATGTATTTATATGTGAGACGTGGAACTCAGTTCTTTCTGAGGGTGTAGAGTTTGTCAGTGACAAGGGCTAATGGGATGTGTGAGTGCTAAGATATAGTAAAGAACTAACTTTCCATAACTGTTTATGTCCTTGCTTTCAAGGGTTTGTGTAGGTGGATTTGGTGCTAAAGCAACCTTAACTGATGTTTAACAAAGTTTTCATCATTGGGAGTGTGTGTGTGCACGTGTTTTGGTGAATGTATGTGCATATACACATGTACACATTCCTCTCAGTGAACTGAGGCATACCACAAGCTGGGATTTCAACTTGAAACAGCTACTAGGCTATGGCTGAGCTCAATCATAAACACTATGACATATCTTTCACTTCAGTGAGAGTAGTGCCACATGCCATGAAAGGCTCTAACCCTTTCACCTGTTTCATATAAACATTTTCTTTTTAGTTCTCTTCTGTCATACCCTGGGTGCTTGTGTGTGGGTACACAATTCTTTTGCATTTATTGGACATCCTGCATATGTATCCAGCAGTTTCAGCCAAAAATATTTTCATTTCTCACACAATCTCAGTTACTGTTGTTCCAGTAAAGAAATTGGAAGTCTAGATTTCAAAGACAAACCATGACAGACTTTTATCAAAAAACATAACGAGAGCCTCAGACACACTCATTACTATAGAGGAGTAGGGTGACCAGGTGTCCGGTTTTCTACCAGAACACCCGGTCAAAAAGGGACCCTGGCATCTCCGATCAGCACCGCCAACTGGGCCGTTAAAGATCGTATCAGCAGTGCTGCGGACCTAAGGCAGGCTAATCCCCACCTGTCATGGGGCACCACGCTGCACCCCGGAAGTGACCAGCAGGTCCAGCTCCTAGACGGAGGGGGACATGGGTCTCCACGCACTGCCCCTGCCCTGAGCACCAGCGCAGCACTCCCATTGGCCGGTTCCCAGTCAATGGGAGTTGGGAGTGGTGCCTGCGGCGGGCAAGAGCAACACGAGGAGTGTCCTTCCTCCCCTGCCTAGTAGCGTCGGACCTGATGGCCACTTCCGGGGCATACGCAACGTGGTGTCAGCACAGGCAGGCTGTGCCGCTGACCAGGAGCCACCAGAGGTAAGACCAGGCCCCAACCCTGAGCCCCAACCCCCTGCCCCAGCCCTGAGATCCCACCTGGAGCCCCCTCTGCACCCCAAAGCCCTCATCCCTAGCTCCAGCCCAGAGTCCTCATCCCCTCCTGCACCCCAACCCCTGCCCCAGCCCTGAACCCCCCGAATCCTGGAGCCCACTCCTGCACCTCAAACCCCTCATCCCTGGCCCCACCCCAGAGCCCACACCCCCAGCCCAGAGCCCTCACACACACCCCACACCCCAACCCCCAGCCCAGCCCTGAGCGCTCCCCTAAACCTGGAGCCCCCTCCTGCACCCCCAGTCCCTCATCCCTGGCCCCACCCCAGAGCCTGAACCCCCAGCCCAGAGCTCTCAGGCCCCCTGCACCCCAACCCCCTGCCCCAGCCCAGAGCCCCCTCCCACACCCTGAACCCCTCATCCACAGCCCCTCTCCAGAGTCCTCACCCCCTCCTGCACCCCAAACCGCTGCCTCAACCCGCAGCCCCCTCCCGCTCTCCGAATCTGTCAGCCCCATCCCCAGCCTGGAGCCCCCTCCTGCATCCCAAACCCCTCATCCCTGACCCCTCCCAGAGACCGCACCCCCCAGCTAGAGCCCTCACCCCCTCCTGCACCCCAAGCTCCTGCCCCATCCCAGTGAAAGTGAGTGAGGGTGGGGGAGAGCGAGCCACTGAGGGAGGGGAAATGTAGTGAGCAGGGGCAGGGGCCTTGGGTAAGGGGCAGGGCCTCAAGGAAGGGGCAGGGCCTCAGGGAAGGGGCAGGGCTAGGGTATTCAGTTTTTTGCCATTAGAAAGTTGGCAACCCTATAGAGGAGCCACTGACCAACCTAATTGGGGAGGAGCTTGGAATGCCCTCTTTTTACTGTAATTGTGAATGCCATTATGAGAAAGTATGGCACTTATATTCTGGCCACAAACAACTTGCTACTTGCAGATTTATTTTAGGAAACAAGACAATATTAGGATTCAAATCAATACTTTTAAATATAGAATGTGAAAGTTTTTACTTTCACTCCCTCTTTTGCATTGTGCATAGACTATATAATATATACAAATGCTGCCTCCATTAGAGTCACAGGTTTTTTTAATTTGCTTAGAGAATTTAACAAATAGACCACACCCAGAAAGTTTGCCATTTTCCTGTCATTTGTAACACAGAGAGACTTGTATATTGACAAATGTGTTATTTTCCTCTAAAAGTGTTGCTTCATATAGTTTGTATTTATTGCACAAATATTTACATTTATAATACAATAGCCTCTTGATCTATGGCAGGGCTTTGTCCCATCAGAGTTGAAAAACCTCTGACAATTAGATAATTGCACTCAGCAGTCTTAAATTATGCACTTTGCTTTTTTTTAATATAATACCAGTTTTAAAAAATGCATTTGAGTCCAGCAGCTCCCTTTGACGCCCCCGGACAGTATTTTAAGAACTCATTTGTTTGAGAGGTTTTTAATCTGGAGACATTGAAAAGTTACACCCGCTGTGATGTCGTCAATCACGCCAGGAGGAAAAATAGTGGCATGATTTGTTATCTGTTATTTCCCTTGCTGTGGTGACTGTCTCCCAGTGCCAGGTCTGTCCTTAAGGCCATCACTTATAGGGACCACTGTCTGTCAAAACCACAGCCAACTTTAAGGTCTGCCTTTGTTGGAGCAGACAAATGAGTCTGACCTTTAACAATAAAATAGGCACCTACTGAGAGAGATGAAACAGCAACTGAAATTAAGAACACCATACGGCCATTTCAAACACTCAAGAAAAGTTAGGAGTTGAACTATAACTTAATTATAAGAGTAAATGCGGGTAGATGTTGTCAATAATGAAACAGACATGGTCAGAAGTATCGATTAGCAGTGGGACTAAAACTTAGTTCATCCAGGAATCATCCTTCATTTCATTAATTATGAATAGTATCGATGGGGTTCATTAAAAATATTGCAGAAGAGATTAAATTATAGCACTTCAAGGTTTGTCGGGGGGGGGGTTAAAGTGGGATGCAAAAGTGTACGTATCATTTATGAATATTCTAGATGGGCAAAGAAAAAAATAAGAACACACTAAACCTTTGATTTACACTAATAGCTACTTCAAAAGATCTTCAGAAAAGGGCCTCTGCCTAGCTAGTTATTGAATGTGAGATGGTCATTGATATTTTGTAATGTTTCAAAGCACAGTCTGAACATTCCAGGCAATGCATTGTAAAGACCACAGTACAGTTTGTGGTTTGAAAGGATCTTGTAACCCAACCTGGCAAGTGGTCAGTGGAGACTATATTTTACAGAGCAACACAAATCAATCTTATTGAACACTTTCCAGGTAATATAATATTCTGCTTGTGACAATAATGAAATTAGCCTATAGATTTTGTTTAAATATTGAAATGCCATTTGAATATTTAATGAAATACTGTACTCTATAGATATGCAGATTTTTGTGGTTTTCATAAAAAAATGATTTTACAAACATCCTTTAAAATTATCAAGATAATAATAATAATAAAAAAATCCCTTTCTTTGTCATGCTGTTCGTATTTAGTTAGACCAGATCATGCTAAGTGCTGAGAGCCTTCAACTTCTAGTGAGGTCAATAGGAGTCGAGGGCACTCAACAGGACTGAGCCTCTAGTCGTTAATGAGTTAACGTATTCATCTCAATCCTTAAATCTGCAAAAAGGCTTTTGGCTTTTAATGTTACAAGAACAAAAATGTTTTTCATCTAAATACTTTCATTTTGTATTGTTCTTATCTGATGCATGCCTTGTTTTTCATTCTTTTAGAAATGATCTATTTAGTGTCGCTGTTTTTTATTCCCAGCAGGTATGTTTTATCACATTTTCTAGTGAAAAATAAAATCACACTGTTTTTCAAGAAAAGAAAATCTCCAGAGATCTGAGTTCCAATCTGAGAATTGGTTTGAGGTGAAATCTGTTCATTTTTCTCAGTGTAGCCCCTAGTATAGAGATGCACATCATAAAAAGTAACATAGAATTTCCTGTAATCAAAAGCTTTTGCCAATTTAAAGACCCAACTTTTTAATAGGCCCGGAGGTTCAATTGTAATCGTACTCGAGAGTGGTTATCCTTTCAGCTTAGGGTTAAAAAGCTTTGACAAAGCACCATGGGGAAGCTTGGATTGCCCTCACCTACACTGTACCTAGCCTTGGGATGGATAAATACAGTCTCATTCTCTAATGCTACTGACTGCCTCTAGGAACACTCAATTTTAAGAGAGAAAAACATGAATCCTGTATTTCAAGAGAGGTGGAACTAAGCCATTGTTCACTCCCCTTAAAAAAGATATTCAGTGGCCAGTTCAGATTGCCCTAGGGACACCTAAAGCTGCATTAAGTACTTGTGAAAGTGAAAATCCACTGGGAATCCAATTCCAGTGTTTAAACCTCAGCATGAACAGTGGAGTTCCTAGCAGGGTTCACTTTTACATGTCTTTATAAGCAGGTTCAAAATGTACCGTATTTGCAGTAAGGATCTGCTATTCCAGCTAACCTACAGAATGATTATAAAGACGTAGCCTCTTAGAAAATCACTCAAATGAAGCGGGGAAGGGGGTAGAAGCAAACATTCATTTTACTACTGCATCACATTAGCAGCAGAAGTGGTGGTTAAATACTGATAAGTCTATTTGGTATGGTTTCGTGTACCTTTTTGTGTATTTTCTGCAGCACTGAGGGTATTCTTTAACACTGCATATTTTTAAATTGTAAACTGAAAAGAAATGAACACTTGCCAGAGACGCATACGAAAATAGAGCTGACTGGAGGATGGCAATTTCATTTCATGGCAACTTTTGAGGCTGCCAAATGTGTTTTGGTTCTGCATTGGAATGAAAACAAAAGCTTTCAAATGTTTTTGTGAACATGATATTGGGTGTAAATGTCCAGCGTTGGTCCAAAACCTGGGTGAATGGCCTGGCAGTTAGGGAACCAACTTGGGATGTAGGAGCCCCAACTTTAAATAATTTCTCTGCATGATTCAGAGTAGAGTATTTTATCCCAGATCACAGTGAATCAGGCAGAGCCTTGAACTTTGATCTCCAAAAATCTCAGGCCAGGGCCTGAGCAACCATGCTATAGAGCACAAGAGTTTTTCTTGCTTCCCCACCCCACACCCATTCCTGAGAAAAACTTAGCTGAAACGCCTGTGTCTCCACAAGATGTTTCAGCTTTGATGAAATAGCATATTTCAGTGAAATGAAATTTCACTGAAAGTGTTCTGTAATTCTAGAAAGTAATGATAGAGTGTGTCTTTTAAATATATTATTATTGTTATTATTATTATTATTTGTTTTTGTTTGTCTGTATAATCACGGTATGTAGGATCTCCAGTCACAGACCAGGACCCCAATGTGCTTGGTGGTATACAAACACAGAACAAAGGGACAATCCCTGCCTAAGGGGACTACAATCTAAATAGAAGACAAGAGACAAGACATGGATATAGACAGATAGGGGAGTACAAGTAAACAGTGAGATGGTATTGGTCAACATGGTAGACAATGGTCTCTGCGTACTAGTAGCCTGTTGTCAAGTTTTTTGTAGGCATCTTGTTAAAGGAGTGATTGGAGGAGAGATTTGAAGGTGCAAAACATTTTTGAGTAATGAATGAAAATGAGTCTCTGAAACGGATGTGCACAGAATCTTAAAGGGATAATAAATTCTTACAAAAAGCTGCCTGATGTTGCAACTATAGGCTAGTGAAACAGACTCCACATTAATTCTTTCATAAAGGGATGGCCTCAGCTGCTGTTAAAGATAAAACCTAAAACTTTAAGTTACCCAACAGAAATTTTGTCTCATGCGGTTCCTTCTATAGTCTGTCTAGTCACTCTTCTTTCCTCACACTCATGGAATCATGCCCCTTGGGATTTGTCCCCAGCTGAATGATCCCACCCCCGTCAGCTGCTTCCTTGCACAAAGAGGCCCAAAGGGTGGATGCTTTAAATCTGTGCTTCATAATAAATCCAATACAATGTTTACCTTCACTGTAAGTGGTGGCCTACTCATTCCCAGCCTTCTGCTTGGGTTTGGGATAAGATAAGGGGTGAACCGATCCACCAATGCTACATTGAATTCCTGCCAAAAAGCAACATTAGAAATCTCCCTTAAATTGGTCCTCCACCCTATCCTTCTCTTCAGACACACACACACATCTTTGCTGGCTATCTATGAATTGCTCTAACCTTGATAAGATAGATGTTTGTCCAAAACTTGTCAGCTCCTGCATCAGGCTAGTGGATAGCTGTTTGTTCCGAAACATACTAAAGAACCTGTAGTGATCCTTTTGTGCAAGATGACAATTTCCACAAATACAGTAAAACTGTAGCCTCCTCTGTATAAACATATTTCTGGCATTGTCCACCCTGGTTGACTTGGTGCTCCATATCAGACCCAACTGAGGTCATATCAGGCTACTGCAAAGGAATCACTGTTTGAGCAGCATAATGGTCCTGCTTTAGCCAGAGCAGAGGACTCTTCAGAGTCCCACATACCAACCTGTTCTTCCTTGAGCGACTTACTAGAATCTGTGTCTGATCAAACATGCAAGAAGTCCAATGCTTGCAGCAATTCATCCACAACATATGTAAATACCCATCTTAATGCAGATGCACTAGCTTAGCTATGGTCTCAGCCTGATGGCCTGTTTTTTGGACCTTAGATGACACTGTGACTGCAGATCCATAAACTCCATGGAGGATATAGTCCTGAAAATTCAAAGAAAAGAGAGAGAGATTAAGAAATAATTATCACCATAATTATCTGAGCAAATGGTAAATATTACTTTTAGATTAGGGTGACCAGACTGCAAGTGTGAAAAATTGGGACGGGGGTGGGGAGTAATAGGAGCCCATATTAAAAAAAGCCCCAAATATCGGGACTGTCCCTATAAAATCGGGACATCTGGTCACCCTATTTTAGATTCAGAGGTTAGTGGGTCACTGGGGTCTGAATAAACCAGTGCTCACTATGGCCCTCTTTTTAATACTACTCCTACAAGAGATACCTGGAGTTTGGGCCTCATCAGTGAATTGCACAGACCTGCAACCCTGCCCTAGTGCACCTTTTCGCTTTGCCTATGCTAAGAATATTGTTACCTATTTTGAGCAGTGGTGTAGATATAATAATGTAAGTGCTAGGGTTAACCAAGCACTAGCATTTTTCCATCTAACCACACAGTGAAAAATGGCTAAAATATTTTGTCATGTAGACACAATCTTCTATTGCATGACAGAGAGTAACATGAAACAGAAAACTTGCCATTACATGAAACCTTCATACCTGGTTGAGATGTATAAACTGTCTGAAAAGCCTTCCTATAAATATCCTCAATATATTGCCCTTCTGTAATGTTTTTCATCTATGGATCTCAAAGTACTGTTACAGCTATATTGTTTTAAACAACCGGCTAAAGGAGGCACACAGAGGTAAGGAGACACTATGACAAAGTCATTGGAAGAGTTGGCAATAGAAGCCTGGCATGTTTTACCCCATGTCCAGTATACTAGAGCACAGCTGCTTTCATCCATTTGATTCAGGTAATCCAGGAGCTTCTCCACCCTGAAAAGTAGCATCTGCAGTTCTTGTGCTGTCTGTATCACTTGAAGCACTCATACTTCTAGTTAGAAAAGAGGCAAAAATACTACACTTGATTACAGGCCCAGAACAGAACATTCTTAGTTTCTTTGGCCTTGTGACTACTCAGCAGTCAGCAGTCCATTGTTGTCATGAGATGTGAGGCCTGGCCAGGATGGAGTCATGTACTGAAGCCACAAGTCATGGTCTGGGATGCTGGAAGACGTGGATGATTCCTTAACATCTTGCAGATAACATTCCTCTTAGTCAAGCCAAGAAATACCTCCATGTATGCTATGTATTTATTTTACAGACAACGTTGAGGTTTTAAAATAGTTATGTAATGTGTCTTTTTTGCCCAAGGCCCTGTTATGTTTTGGGAATGCTGCAGTCTAAGTCTCTAAAGTTTTATATGGGATGTTTTGCATTGTTTTTTTTTTTTTTAAATAGTCTTCACATCTCCTCCCATAGAAAATACCTAAATAGAAAAAGAGAATACTGCAGCCGTTCTCAACCAGGGGTCTGAGGCCCTCTGGGGGGCTGCGAGCAGGTTTCTGGGGGTCCGCCAAGCAGGGCCAGTATTAGACTCACTGGGCCCAGAGCAGAAAGCCAAAGCCCCACCATCCCAAGCCCTGCCAACCGAGCCTCAAGCTGAAGCCTGAGCAGCTTAGCTTCGCGAGGCTCCCTGTGGCGTGGGGCCCTGGGCAGTTGCCCTGCTTGCTACCTCCTAATGCCAGCCCTGGCTTTTACATGCAGAAAATGAAGGGCTTTGACACAGTGGTGTTTGCCCTGTGATCCTCAGCACCCTGAGTTCCAGTGCGTTTGTACATGAGTTCAGCAGCTAAAGTTGCTACCAGACCATCTCCACAGTTGCAGTTTGACCATGTGCATGAAGCCAAGCAGAAGGTGTTGGTAGCCACAAGTCCTAATAAGAAGACATCAACACCTAGGTTTTTCAGCAGGATGGAGCAGCTGCCACTATTTAGAGTCATGGAGATGTTGCCAGGGAGAAAAAGCCTCCTGGTATGTCAGCGATTCCACTGAAGAGAAGCAAGGAGCATAGAACAGCATCTGCCTATAGCTGGGAGAGCCCCACAGTAACTGGGCAGGGCAGGCTTCTTCTCCAGCAGCAATCAGCCCTCCCTAGAGAGGTTCAGGTGTCCACTTTGCTCCAGCACACCATTAGACATAGCAAGGGCTGCTGTACTCCACAAGCAGCAGGACAACTTGCCTGAGCCTACAGTGATGAGGAACAACAAGGAGAAGCCAACATTGCCTAGAGAGACCCCCAGAGGAGCCACTACCAAAGAGCAGGAGGAGGCCCAGCAACAGGGAAGGAGCTGGTGTCCAAAGGAGCCATCCACCAATGGAGGAGGAGCTCCAACCCAACAGCCAGGAAGATAGCAGCAGCATTAGCTGCAGCAAAGAGGAAAGATCAAAATAACTTGAGAGAGCAGAGAGGCGCTTCTGTACTAGTGGCAGAACAGGGAGTCTTGGAGCAAGAGGGAGCTGCCTGTCCACAGTTTGTTTTTTTAAATTGTTCCCTGAATGTGTAGCACTCACAAGTTATATTGAACACACTGTAATAATCTTACAGGGTAAATATTGCCAATATTTTCTACACCAGCTGGCTGAAACATCAGAACTCTCTATTTTCATCCCTCTGTCGCTACATCTGTGACTCTGCTGTAAGGTCAGCACAGCTCTGGGGAGTAGAAGTATTTTGCTGCAAGGCTTTGAGCTCCCTCCAATACTTTCATAGAGATCTGTGTTTTCGTCAGATTTGAAGATGTACTAATAAAATGTGCTTGATTAGATGACACCCTGATATGTGAGAGTACCCCCATCCAAGAGCATTAGGGAGTTCAAAAGGGCCTTGGAGCTGCGGACCAACTTAACAATGTGAGGGCAGGTGCCCTTGATAGTTAGGATGTCTTAGAGGAGGCAAGTTCTTCATGGTGCTTCCCTCCTTTGATCTCCTCCTTCTCACTGATCTTTCCTGGAATCAGCTTTAGCCACTCTTCACCAAAGTGCTGATTTTGCCTAGGCATTGAGAAAGCTGGGAGATGATGCTGTTTCTGTCTGATGTGAAGGACATGTAGACATCTGCATGCTGACCTGGGTTACCTCCCAAAGGCTTTGTATAGATAATGAATAATATAGGGGAAAGGACTGAGCCTTGTTCGGTGCTGTAGATGAGGGCTTTGGAAGGTGTCCATAACCACCTGGTGGGTTCACTCTGAGAGGAAGGATCTGAGCCATTCCAGGATTCTTTCATTCACCTTTGGAGCTTTTTGTTGGCAAAACAAGAGTATTTGGTGATGAACAATAGCTATCACTGCAGAGCTTTCCAGCAGTATGAGTGTGAATGTACTTCCCTTGTCTAGGGACAAGAGGAGGTCATCCATCAAAGCAACAAATGTTTTCATGGGCTGAAGCCTGAGTGCGAAGGATCCAGAATTCTGGCAGCTGACAGGTGGTGTTGCAGTGAAGATTTTGCTAGATTCTCAATTGGCTTGCTTAGAAACAGGGGATCAGAAACTTGGCAGTAGTATTAAACCTCTCTAGTGTCAAATCATGGTTTCTTTAGTACTGTTTGGACTAGGGATGTAGATTCCTTTAATCAAAGAAGGTGTTGCCAGTCTCTGAACTCTACTTTCTTTTACCATCCAGGAAAGGCAAGGTGGGAAGGAGGTCAGTCGCAAATGGTAATAATTGCCTCCATGACTACTACCTGTGTAAATAGACTGAATTCTTGGATGGAGGCTGTATTTCTGAGTCTACTTTGTAAGACCATTTTCAGAGAGCCAGTAACCGTGGGGAATGTGCTCTTGTTCCTTATGGAAACCATATATTTCCTACAGAAAATAGAGGATGGGGAGTACTGATAATCTGAGATCTAGTGTTACAGGCATTACAGACCAGCCAGTACTCCTGCTTAGGCTGCCCAATAGAGTGGAGGGAAGAGGTAAAAACTGACTCCAGCACCACCATGGGATATGCCAAAGCAGTATGCCTGGTGAGGCAAGTATGTGCTCTAACGACAGTATTTCCTTTCATTGGACAGAAAAGGAAAAACAAGATTTAAGAGTCCAACATATTTAAGCTATATATTTCAATCTCCTTGTTCATATATGTATTTGCGCAGTGTGGTTCAGAGCTATATCAGCTAATTAGAAATCTGCATTTCATTTCATACCTCAAGACTTGGAAAATATGTTGCTACTCACCTTAAAAGACAAGTTTACATACAATATCTTGAGAACGGTTTGACAATAGAAGGTCAGGCATATATTTGACATCCTAAAACCTCAAACTAGTAAAACTTTGAGGTCAAGCAAAGGTAAAATCAGAATAACCCTCTCGAGATTTTTATTGTGTATGATAGGACCGCAAATAAACTTTAAGTCCCCCAGCTTCTAACATGTCTGAACTTGACTCAAAGCTAAAGAGAAAGCTTATCTATTGATTTTCACATGTAAGCTAAATGGTAAAATAACCTTGACTCATTTGGATATCTCTATCATTTGAAAATAATACATGTATAAGTTACACAAGCTAAGTTATTCTTAAATAATGTACAAAGTAGAAAACTGTCAGAGTTCCTTCCTTCATGAATACCCTGCGTGCTTAGCATTAACCGCATGGTTGTACAATGATAAAAGCTATAGTTGGGTTTTTTGTTTTTGTTTTTTTAAATCTCCAATCTAATTTTTTACTGTTGCTGCAGGTTATTTATTTGAGCTATGTCCTTTCGTGCATCATGCTATTCTGAATAGCAATATCTGATTCAGAATTTGGCAAATAATTCATAAATCTGGTATTTGTAAGGAGCAGATTTCTTTAAAGTATTCAGAAATGCTTTATGAATGAGCGAATGTCAGTGCTTACACATGTATAGTATAAATATTACCTATCTAGCCTGTCACATCTAGCCTGGGAAGAGACCAAGGTTTTATTTCTAATTGGGTTTTTTATTACTATCAAATAAAAAAGCTCCGTTCATAAAAAAATGATTAGGGCCATTTCCCCACAAATGTCATGTTCCAGGACTGCACTTTTTTCTAGGTAAAGTGTGACTTCTTTTTTCTTTTTCTGTGACTATTAATGTCTTTTCCCCTTCATTTAAAGAAATTCTTTTGGCCTTGCCTCTTGGGATACACAGCTTCTAAAAGGGATACAATAGAGTCAGCCAATATTACAAAGATAGTTCAAACATGGGAAATTTTTGAAGACATCACAAAGCATTAGGCTGCACAGGATAATGCAACAAGAAGTTCACATGGGAAAGAATATTCCTGTAAGTGCATATATATGCATTTCACAAATAGATGCATCACATAAATATTATTGATCCTCTTTTTAAAGGATTATACACATGTATTGTGTGATTTACAAAGTTTTAAGGAAATGTTTCATTGACTCTTATTCTGAGGGGCTCCTGGGCCTTTTATTCACCTGTAAAGAAGGTCTGTGATGTGCTGACCAATCCTGATGGTAGTCAAGCTTCTGGCCGGGGACCCACCGCATCTCCAGAAGGGGCCAGAGAGTTCATCCAACATGACATCATCCACTGATACCTCTACCATGCCTACACATGGACTGTGGAGATTATGTAGCAACCAAAGAGGAGTAATCTCTGGGGACTCGACATGGGGTCCTGAGATCAAGGAACATAGTCCAGGCACTCTAACCCCAGTAAAGCTAATTGGAGGGGAGAGAGGGTCATATGCAGCTCTGCTGTATTCTTCTCCTACCCCAACTGCCCTGGAGGGTTGGGGTACTTTATTTTTGGGAGGGGAGGAGGTAGTCGGTCCCCATATCCAGCTGCTCAAATGGTGTACCTAGAGGCAGTGAGATCCAGTGGATAGGTCACTGAATAAGGTTCAGCGGCCCTGGTTTCTATTCCTGGCTCTGTCACTGACCTGCTGGGGGATCTTGGGTGAGTCACTGCACCTCTGCTGGCCTTTCCAACTTTTTTCTGTCATCAGTTTAGATTGTAAACTCTTTGGGGGCAAGATTGGCTCTTCTCCCACTGTATGTGTTTGTTCAGTGCTCAGTACCTTGGGGCCCAATGTGGTACTACTGTAATACACAGAATGTATAATAATAATAATAATTACCTCAGAAATACTGCACCTCTGTACTGATTGTCCCCTTGCTGTGTCCTTGGCTGAACTCCTTGGCTGTCAATCATCTGAAGAGACTGCTAAGCAAATATGTCAAAGAGGGGCACTTCCTTCTCCTCAGTATCAGCTCTCAGGTAAACCAAAGACTATAGTGGTTGGGGAAATAGTTTTGGACTCCAGAGAAAGAGGACAAGGCTGCGGTTCGTGGTTGCTGCTGAGGGAGTCTCCTCATAGGACTGAAGCAGTGGGCGGGCCAGAGTATGCTCCTGGATCCAGATTTGCTAGTCTATAGTGGCTGCCTTTTTAATGTCATCCGTAGAATGGTGTCTCCAGATATGACTTCACAAGTAGGACAGGAAGATTAACGTTCCTGCCTGCTTCAAAACACAGCTCTGTTAGGTGGTATCCAAATGATATGTTGCCACGACATTTATGTAATATACATTTATTACAGCTGTAATCTGTGAATTTCTGGTGGATTTCACTATGAGAAAATTTAAAGTAATGAATTTTGGATCTCAGTAGCCCTAAACAGCTGTGCAGGGAGGGACTTGAAGTTTGAATGGGGACTGGTTGGAGTTAGGTCCTACTTGGCCAGGGAAGGAAGGAGAGAGACTGATGGAGGGGAGAAGGAAGGATGGGTGGGACATTGTCCACTATGAGAGAGCAGAAGGGGAGGGAAAGTTACTGGGGACAGAAGGCAGAATACTTGGAGTTTGGGGCTTGTAGCATGTGTGATGGGCAGAGAGAGTGAGAGGTAAGAGTGATTGAGTAACAGGGAGCAGAGGGGAGAAACTGCAAGGACAGGTTAGGTCAAGTTTAGTCCTATGTTCCCACTAGCTCAAGAGTTCTGGGAACACTCAGAAGCAGAACGTCATTGCAATCTGTGGTACAGTGTACTTGATCATTTAATTAAGTCTCTTTGTGTAAAGAGCTGCTCAGATGAGTGCTGGTTCACAAACTTCTTAGAATGCTGTTGCATCTCTTTGGAATTTTTGTTAAATAAAAGTAAATATTTTGTCAAAGAACTTTTAGTGGGGGTTTTATGGTTCTTCTGTACATAAAAGAGAATACTTTGGTTTGGATCAGTTAGAAGCTTTTCAATTTCTTTTGAGAAAAATTGCATTGGGTAAGATACATGAGAAGAGAACTGTTGAAATAGCAGCATTTGGTAAAAATAAGAAAAACTTTCCTTATGAATTTCTACTGCAGAAAAACATACGGAAGTACCTGTGACTGTAGTTAGGAGAAAAGCTTACTGAGTAATGAAAGACACTTCAGAAACTGAACAAAAAACTCAATGTTTTGAGGAGATACTATGTTCCTAGATTGATAGATTCCAAAGCCAGAAGGAATTATTGTGAACATCTAGTTTGACCTCTTTATAACACAGGACAATTAGAACTTTCCCAAAATAATTCCCAGAGCAGACTTTTAGAAAAACCTCCAATCTTGATTTAAAAATGGTCAGTGACATAGAATCCACCATGACCCTTGGCAAGTTCCAATGGTTAATTATGTACCATGTTAAAAATTTACACCTTATTTCCAGTCTGAATTCATTTAGCTTCCAGCCATTGGATTGTTTCATACTTTTCTCTGTTAGAGTGAAGAGCCCATTATTAAATATTTGTTCCCCATGTTTGTTCCCCACTTATAGATTGTATCACTATAAGACATGTTTTCTAATCCTTTTATCAGTCTTTCAGTTCTTCTCTGAACCCTCTCCATTTTATCAACATCCTTCTTGAATTGTAGACACCAGAACTGGGCACCGTATTCCAGCAGTTATCCCACCAGTGCCAAATACAGATTTAAAATAACCTCTCTGCTCCTACTGAAGATTCCCCTGTGTTAGCATCCAAGGATTGCATTAGCCTTTTGACCACAGTTTTGCACTTGGAACTCATGTTCAGCTGATTATCCACCGCAACCCGCAAATCTTTTTCAGTGTCACTGCTTCCCAGGATAGAATCCTCCATCTTGTAAGTATGGCCTACGTTTTTTGTTCTTAGAGATATATATTTACCTTTAGCCATATTAAAACAGAAATTGTTTGCCTGAGCCCACCTTACCAAGTGCTCCAGATCGCTCTGTATCAGTGACCTGTCATTTGCATTATTGATCACTGCTCCAATTTTTGTGTCTTATGCAAACTTTTTATCAATGAAGATTTTATGTTTCCTTCCAGGTCTCTGATAAAAATTTTAAGTAGCACAGGGCCAAAAACCAACCCCTGCAGGACCCCACTAGAAATATACCCCTTTAATGATGATTCCCTCTTCACAATTATGTTTTGAGACCTCTCAATTATCCAGCATTCTAGCCATTTAATGCGTGCCATTATATTCTAGTTTTTAAATCAAATCATCATGTGGTACCAAGTTAAATGGCTTACCGAAGTCCAAGTATACTACATCGACTTTAATACATGTGTAATCTCATCAGAAAAGATATCAAGTTAAGACAAAAATCTATTTTCCATAAACCCATGTTGACTGGCATTAATTATATTACCATTCTTTAATTCTTTATTAATTTAATTCTCTATCAGACACTCCCTTTTCTTCCCTGGAACTGATGTTAGACTGGCAAGTCTAAAATTCACCAGGTCATTCTGTTTACCCTTTGTAAATATTAGCAGAACATTAGCTTTCTTACAGTCTTCTGTAACTTCCCTGATGTTCCACGACTTATTGAAAATCAACATTAATGATCTCCTCAGCCAACTCTTTTAAAACTCTTGGATGCAAATTATCCAGACCTGCTGATTTAAAAATGTCTAATTTTAGTAGCCTCTGTTCAACATCCTCCTGAGTTAGGGGAATGGAAAGAGTGTTACCATATATGACTAAATCATCTGTGTTTTCCCAAATACAGAACAAAAATATCCTATTGAACATTTCTGCTTTTTCTGCATTAGTATTGATACTTGTACCATTTCCTTCCAGTAATTGACTACTACCATTGATAGGATTTTTTTGTTCCTAATATACTTTAAAAACTCCTTTTTATTGTTTTTAACTCTGCTAGCCATAGAATTCTTCTTGTGTCCTTTTGCTTTCCTTATCAATTTTCTATAATTCCGAACTTCTGATTTATATTCATTACTATCAACTTCCCCTTTATTCTATTTGCTATGTTATTGTATTTTATTTTTTATAGCTGCCGTCACTTCACTTCTCTTCTAAATCAGGTCAGTTTTTTAACCAATACACCTTTCTTCTTGGATTGTGGCATTTGTGGTATCTAGTACAGTAATCTTAAACAATTCCCAATTATCATTCACATTTTTCTGATAAAATTTTTCTTCCTAGTTGATTTGGCTCAAAATTGTTTCAGCTTCATGAAATTGAAATTGTTCCCAAAACAAATATTTTCGCAGAATGATAAAAACAAAACGAATTAATTCATCTAGAAGGGGTAAACCTCTCTAGGTACATGGCAGCTCTGAAGAAGTTGGCAGGAATGTGTCTTTTTGGGCCATTCCTAGATCAAGCATTATGAAATAGGACTGTTCATGGCATCTGAAACCACTATTTATGAAAGCTTTGCAGCCCGCACTTCCAGAAAAATATTTAGCAATACTATCTTAAGAAAAAAACTATAGCACAACTATGGCTGTAAAAATGGGCTGGAGTTTTGAAATGACAAAACGAAGTATGCTGCAATTTTGGAAGAAAGCAATTTAAAATATATCCCCTAAAAGAACAGTGATGGGGCCACACCAGTTGAATTCTTTCCCACATGCACTAAGTATGAGTTCGTGCTTTAGAACAAGTGTGAGGCACACCTCTTTGTAAAAGCCTTCCTTTAGTCAACAGTGACAAAACTGTAAATCTGCTTTCCCCTCGATATGTCCTTCCTAGGAATTTTCTTGGTATAAGACACTGGAGGAGCAGAGAAGATGGTGCAGAGATGCCAGGATGATGGTGCTCTAGAAATAGAAAGATAGTAATCAGTCGAATAAAACATTTGTTTTATTTTCTGTGTGGCTGCTGGGTTCCCAGACTCCAAATGGGATTTGTTGGATCACTTCCAGATTCCCAGGCCCAGTACAGGATTTCTTGAAGTGGGGTGGGAGGAAATATATTTGAATTTGGATTAAGATTGAAACAAGGCATTTTAATCAGATTAAGAAATCACTGGCATGTCTACAAATGTATTGGTACATTGGGGACTCAATGTACAGCTACTGTGAGCATGTGATAACTCACCTGTAGGAAGTGGTGGTCCAGTCAGATCACATCAAATGCTAAACAGGACCCCAAAACTCAGGCATCCAAAATTAGAGACCACTCTCAAAAATTTGACATTGTGCACTCTTCCCAACTTAGTCAAGGCAAAATGAGGAGTGAGTTCAACTGGTTTGAATTATTCTACTGCTGTTCTTCTCCTACTTTCTTAGCCACATGTACATTCAGTATGTATCAGTGAGTGATATGTTTAAAAGGTGAAGATTCTGAATTGATTTGGAAGCTAAATTTGTTATTTTGGGACACTGAACTGTGCAAATGTCCTCCACTGATGTCCTCAAATTCTCCAGTTGATGCAATATGCATTAGAAAAAATGGAGGTTGCTTAATGATGGACCACAAAGTTGCCTTAATTATTTCCTTTTTCTCTTGAACCTTGTAACATCTCCACTGCATTGATAAGTTCTGTATTATCAGATAAAAACCAGGATTTTCTGTGTAACTCATAGATTTTCAGTGTTAACAGAAGAGTTTTCAAGATTTCCAGACTCATATTTTCTGTGTGGCTGCTTGGTTCCCAGACTCCATATGAGAGTTGTTGTATCACTTCTAAATTCCCAGGCCCAATACCGGATTCCTTGTGTAAAAATTCAGATCACAGACTAAATAGAGGATCCTGTCTGTCACTGGGGGTTTCTCTACTAGAATCCTGTTTCTATTCGCTCTTCTTATACCTTCTCCTTCTTTAAGTTCCCCAATGTGCCCCTTCATATGTTGCTGTTCCCCAAAAATCTCTATCCTGAAATCTCATAATTGTTCTACCAGTATTTCAATATGTGTAGGTGATCTATTACAATGAAATAAGATCTTATGATTCTATGTATGGGCAGAAATACCTTGAGATCAGCTGATCTCATGAGATTTCAGCCAGTGTCTGAAAATGGTTCGGATTGTGACCCAGAACTAAAATCATAGAGCTGGTTAGGATTTAGGTGCTCTAAATCTGAACTCCTCTCTCTATAACAGAAAATTTGGGAAGGAGATGAGAGAATTTGAGCATATGATTTTTTTCTCAACCCTGGTTTCTATAGTTATGTATATTTCATGGTTATGTCATCTCACACATGTACGCATATGCACATGCTCCCACTTTTATGTTTTTGTACATGTGAGTGAGTTGTATATATGTATTTATATATTAATATATTGCACAATGAAACTCACTGGTCCTTTCATTGAGATGAAAGTACTCTTTTTGGGGGGCGAGGGGGAAGAGTGCGGGGAGAAGAGGTTCAGAGCTGATCTCTTTGTTTTTTCTCCCTGCAATCCTCTGTTTTTTCCTGACTTCTCCTGCCACGATGGAGACTGATACTCCACTGGTGTTCCTTTATGAAGAAAAAGCAAAATATTTGTACCTGTTGAAAATCAAATGTCTTTGTTCAAAGACATAAAAAGATACAGGGAAGAGTACAGTTCTCTTATGCAGAGTACAATTTGGGAATGGAATAGACCCAAATACTAAATTATTTTTTCTTTATTTACCCTTGAATTATACTTTGTATTTCACATTCTTATTGTTCAACTGAACCCGAACAATTTGTATTTCTTGGATTTGTTTGTGTCCCTCCTTTAGTTGGTATTAAACTATTGGATACTGCTTTGAAAATGAATTTAGAGAGAACATAGTACAGTATTTTCACAGTAATATGTTGTTAATTCCATTATCACATAGGATATCCTACATAACACTGCTTCTTCTGAGGGTACTGTTATAATTAGTGCAATCATTCTGTAACCTTGTCTTTTGTAGCAATAATGCTGACTTTCAAGTAGTCCATCTCTTGCTTTCTTTGTGTAAAACTTTTCACGGCAAATCTCAGCATGGTTGCATGGTTTCAAAAATGCATCTATCTTATTCTTTATTTTATAATGCAACCTTGAAATGAGAAGTTAATTTCAATCACAAACTTGACCTTTAATGCTGTTGAGCCTTATCTTTTCTCATACTTTTTCTCTAACCTTCGAAGACACAAAAGACATCTAAAACCCATACAGAGCGTTAAATCCTAAATATTTTCTAAGCAGCTATGATCTACTTGCCACATCAGAGTTGTAAATTAAGGTTTCATGTGTTGCAGAAACCAGCCTTCCATATCACCGTTTTCTTCCCTGAATGAGGCAAGAGTCAGTCAGTAAATATATGTGGTCAACCTCAGAGGGAGCTCACATGTATTTTTAACTGCCTTCAATTGTTAATGTATTCCTCAAATGAGATGCATCACCTTGAAGAATGACTTTTTGCCCTCTGGGAATACACCAAACAAGTATTTCATTCACTATGATAATCAGTTCTACCTCCAGCAACATATGACACCCAAATTTAATAGGCACTAGTGATTAGGTTTTAAGACAGAGAACCATCACAGTCCACTGTAAATAATAATAATAATACTATGGAAAAAACAGGGAGAAAAAAAACCTATGTTTGTTTTTAGGAATCATTATTAAAAACAATGAAACTATCAACTTTCTTAAATATGGTTAATAAACATTATGCTTCTCATTAGAGAAATAAAAAAAAGATAGTAACATTTCTTTTTATGCTTTGAGAGATTTCCTTGGACATAAATAAGAGCTGTCATTTAAGGTTTTCCCCTTAAGGTGACTGTATGATCTTGAAGGGGGGGTGGGGGAAGGGTTTATAGACCAAATATGTTTTTTAGAAAGCCTTTAAAAATGCTTTAAGATTGATATAATGAGAGAGGGCTAAATTTTCTCTTTCGCTCTCTGTGTCATATTTCCAATGTCAAAATTATCTAGGGTCTTTCTCAAAGTTAAACTTTTATCATAAGCAAAGAGAATATTATATGACATTATGGAAAATAAAAAAAATCAGCCCTTAAATCAGCAGCTTAGGTCGTGGGCAGTAAATGATACAGTGGTTCCACTTTCTTGGAACTGAGAAGCAGGAGAAAATGAAGAAAGATGCTGCTGACAGGGTGAGGATGATGGGAGCAAGCTAGCATTATGAATGATATGTTAAGTGATTGGCTCAGATGGAATCATGGGATTGCTGCCTTTTGCAGATGCTGATTTTCATCTATATTGTTTGCCTCTTTCCTAGAAAGGCCTAACATATGCAGAATGTGTGTGCATGCGCATGAGCTATATATACAACCACAGATATATATTTACATTATACTGTATATATTTATATATGCTCAGAAGTCACCTTATGCCTTTTAATGCCTTTACACCTTATCTATACAGCTAATCAACATAGTTCACTATGTCATAAACCACAAAACTATTTTTGATACAAATTAGTGTCCTGCTTTCCTTACTATAAGAAGTATAGTTTTTCTTTTCATTTGCCTAGAGCACTAGAGGGGAAAATGATGTTTTTAACTAATTACTAATTCAGCTATGTATATTCCAGTCTACAAAAATACATATGTCCAAAGGAATAGCATCTTTTACTTGATAGCAATGTGTTTTATAATAGCAAAACTAATAGTGAGGTCCTGTTACATTTTTCTTTGATGTCCTTTATACTGCATACCGTGCATTCTGTTTTCAAACTATCAGGCATTACTGGGTTCATTTGGTCTGCCTGCTTCTTTGTGCAGATAAAGAGAAAGTCAGATAAAATGATGCTTAACACTGATGAGATATATCAGAAACACATGCATGCAATTAAACATAATACTCATATTGAAGGGTTCTTTTACCAAGATTATCCTTGGCAGCATTCTTCAGTCGTAAACAATGACTAACTCAGAGCTTCATCTCTGAGGATTAACTCTTCAGAACCCTGTTTACTTATTTAGAACCCGATCCTGTATTCCTTAGACATTCAGTAGTCATGAGCGAAATCAGTGCGAATGTTGGGTGGGTAGGAATAAACAATTGGGCCTCATATTAGTGTAATGATTTATACCTCAAACTTTTGTTCCCTGGAAACTTCTGATCTACAATAAATGCCAAGTCTCCACTCATAAAATTATTTGTTAAAACTATATTACTATTGAAAATAATATTAACATATAGTTTATAGAACTGTTTCATTAGTCAAAATGTATATTTATATACATCTAAACTCCCATTTAATTTAAATATTAATAATTTTACAGCAAATGCATAATATGGACAATGATGATAAGCAACCTAAGATACGAAATAGTGTTACTTAAGAGGGTTTAATAAATATGGTAACTCAGTCTAAGGAAAAGCACTTCAAATAACTGTTCAATTTAAATTTACTTAGTTTAAAACTTCACTCTCCAGATCAGGTCATTGTTTATGTAACTAATTTCTTGCTGGAATGTTATCTTTCCACTGAACATTTACCAATGGCTTGTGGGGAAAAATAATGAATTCCTTTTTCAGAGCAATAAAAATTGATAATTAAACTAATGAAGTAATTTTTTAGGCTGGACATAGAATTGACCCAGGTGCTCATTATTAAAACTTCTTAATATATTTTTTGCAGAAAGAGAAAATGAACATCAGTGGACCAATATAATTAGCATGCCTTCTAAACAGATGATATAGTTATATACTTGTTAGTATTAGGGGAACTCACAAATTTCATTTACCAAGATACAGCCCAGCAGGCATTTTCTAGTGCAAAGGGCGCCTGTGAATCCCCAGTATACCACTCAGATCACCCCCTGAGGGGAAACTCAACTTGCATTCAAATCAAACGCTTTCCTATCAAATGCTCTACTAATGGCTTTCCTATGAGACCCAAGCCTGTCAGTCACCCACTACCTATTTAGACATGTTAAAACAGAATTTGTTGTTTATTTGTATTTCATTGAAGTGAGTCTGGTTTCTCATATTGAATTTGTATCCAAACCCCAGGTTGTCAATACTACTTAGCTTCTGTTTGTTGTGTTTTTCTCTGCATGTAATCCTCGGGAAAAAAATGGTGTAATTCATGCCAATTCCAACCCTTGTATAAATTTGTAAGCAGCATATTAACTAACTGTGTAACATAACTGATGTAAGTGTCAGAGGGTAAGGGGTACATTTCGGTTATTAAAAGCTATTTTATCAAAATCAGTGACGCCATTGCTAAGCTAAAGTCCTCATAAGGACACAAACAAAAAAACATGACCAAAAGAAGGGAAGGGGGAGAAAGACCCTTTATTTTAATATTTGTTTCTATATTAAAATAAGTCTAATTTCTTTGGCTGAAAATACAGTGACTTGTCAGTAAATATTATACCTTGTTTTAATTTTCCATGAAAATTATTGCTTAAATGCCTTCTGTTAGAAAATTCTAAGTTAGTTTACTTGTGCATAAGAGTAAATCTGTGTATTAAACATTCCATAAAAACAAGAACTAAGTGGTATGTTTGATATGCACTTCAAAAGCCTAAAAGGCCAAAGAAAGCCCTTCCTTAATTATTGAAGAAGTGTCTGTAAAGGAAACATGAGCAAATAGCATTCATGCTTTCATCCCCAGTAACCTTTTATTGTCCTTTTCTTCAGATGGCCAAGTCAGTATATTTAATAAAGGGAGCAGCAACCATCAAAGAAGGCAGGGGTCTAATAAATGGTCCTGATTAAAGGCCCTGACAGGGTATGAACTTTGCATAAATTTTCTTATGGTGTCAGGCTAGGATACTGATTGAAAACCCATTAACATAATCACACATTTAGAGGAAATGCTGTAATGTATCAAAAACATTTCCCTTCGTGTAATAATTTTAAGGACATTAAAATGCAAATGATAATAAGGAGCTGTGTTTTAGTGATGTTCTGAAAGCCTGATTATTCAAATATTTAGTATGAAATATGGAAGCTTCTTAAACTAATGCATCTACATGATTTCAAAGATTTAAGCTACACTGGTACTTGACAGACTTTTATACCAGTACAGACAATTGCCTGTTCATTTTAGACTTGCAAAATCCAGCAAGAAAATCTAGTTTAAATGGTTGTGCAAAGTACTAATACGGCTTTAACCCACTCTGTTTTTAAAAAATTAAGAGTGTGTGTTGAAACCAACCAGCTAGTTATGCTATTTCATTATATGATAAATTGTGAAAGTCCATTTTTGGTTTGGTTTGCATTTTTGAAATCATATGAAGAATTTAAAGTATCCTTTTTTCTGCTTCTATTAAAATACGTGTTTAAAACAACGGATTTGCCATTGCATCACAGCAGTGATATTCTTTAATGCTAATTTTTAACAGTAAAAGAAACACTGTCCTCCCACACACAAATAGCCATAATTATGTAAAGAATGACTGCTTCAGACTGATGACTTTCAATATGCTTGAGTCTCGCATACTGGTATAAGAGGCCAGAAAGGTCAACAGTAATTCATAACTGCTATAAAATTGTGTAGCATCCCAGGGCTTCTGGAGGATGCTGACATTATCATGCTTCTTCTGGTGGTTTGTATATGTAAATTTGTGATAGGAAGTGCACTGCTTTTGCCATATCGCATGCAGAGCATCAATCAGGCAGTAGAATACATCAGAGTATTTTCATTATGCCTAGTTATTTACTGCATCAGAAGAAATTACCCTGGCAAGCCAAACAGCCTTCTCTGGCTAGCATGATATGACCAACCAGGTTTCAGCTCAGGAGTCTTGTAAACATTACAGGATTAATCTCACAATCACAATCATCAATCTTTCCTAGTCCTGCCTGGGTGCAACTGCAGAGATTGGTAACCAGGCAATGTAGATTTAAATTTAACCCTGAACATCAAGAACGATATGTCAGATCTGTGCTCCATATTACAAAACACTGATATTTTTTTACTCCAGCTCTAGAACAAAATGATGAAAAACAAAAATTTGCACTTCAAAATCATGTCTAATTTTTCATTCTTGTTTTTGAGACATGACTAGGAAATGAAAAATATCCTAATAAATATACATTTTATAATATCAAACTCGAATGGTGAAATGATGGCCTGGGATTTAATAGAGAAAAGGATTCCTAGATATCATGGATGTCCCAGAGACAACTAACAGTGCACTGAAGCGTGGAGTGGGACATTTAGGTTTGGGACCAGACTTGGGCCCCTTGGCACTGAGCCACTAGGGCACTGTGAGGGTAATGTACTTAGCCTCTAACAAATGGAGCATTAAATACATCATGCTGACTCATAGGTGGCACTGGCATTGACTACTGAAACAACTACATGCTTGCCCTCTTGCCAAAAGAAGAAAAAAGGCTCTGGCTACACCTACCTACTCTATATAGAAAAGGAGATGGAAAGAATTCAATGGGAAATGCAGGCTGTCTATATGAATGTTTCATCATTTTATGTACAGTATATAACCAAAATGCAAAAGAAACCTGCATTCATTTTTGAAAGTCAAGTGGAAACAGCAGTGATAATGATCATTTTTCAATAGTCAAGAAACAATAAATATATAATGAGCAGATCATGTATAGAGACGAAGTGGCAGTTTAATTTGAACTCTGATCTTTATTTTTTTTCCTTCTGTCCAAAACACTTTCGGTGGAATACATATTATACATCTCTCTCACTCTCCCTCCCCCCCCCCCCCACTCTCTTATAGAACAGCAGCAGAGATTTTTCAAAAGCACAGGCTTACAGAAAATACCCATTGCATAAGATTTTGAGCCTTTCTTTTTATTTAATAGGACTACAGACATTTAACTGCCTGTTATGAATGTATGTGCTCTCTTTGTGATATATTCCTACTCAACCATAGAGCTAGCCAATCGCATTTAAATAATCTCTGTACAAAATACAATGAACATATACATTTATCTTCTAAAAAAATGGGAATAAATATGGAACCAGATCCTTAGCTGATGTAAATTGGCATACCTCCATTGACTTCAAAGGAGCGACGCTGATTTACACTAGCTGAAGATCTGGCTTCTAGTGTGCAAAATATGTTGTTTTAATCAAAGGAATTCTTGCTTACCCAGGCGCTGTGGTGACTGAACAGTTAAAGGAAAAGAGGACAGGTATATTGGCGTGAATGCTTACTCTATTAGTTCACACCACTCAGTCTCCTCCTCCTCCATTTCTCTCCTCTCTCTCTCTCTCTCTCTCTCTCTCCTTTTTTTTTTTTTTTTTGCCAATTCTAAAATAGCTGCTAGCCAGATATCATAGTTATGTTACTGTATGTAGTTACACATGGTTCCCATTCAGGGGCCCTGTTCGCCCCACAATGTACATAGTCTTTTGGGGCATATAAACCAAATATGAACCAGGTCAACTTACTATGCAGATCAGCTCTTGCACATGAAGGTAAAAATTCACATGCTTCACACACAGGAATTGCAAAGCTTTTTAAGAGCTGAAAAAGCTCATTTACATAAACTCCCCAGCTCCAAACACCATAGCTCCTATTTCTGGTTCCCTTCTGCTGGTGCCGTCAGGGGAATGGGACTTACAACAGACCTGGGGATATAGTAATACCTTGTGTGGCTGGGAAGAGGCAGGGAGAGGATATCAAAGTCTCTTTTCCCCAAGCACACCTTCCATTGGAGTGTGTGGCAGCCTTTCCTACCCAGAAGCCTCCCAATGGGTAACTGTGTGGGTTCCAGCCTTTGATCACATATCTGTACATGATGAGGTGTTGCCATCTCCACTGCCATTCAGGGTGCCCTGCAAAGATAGGGAGGCTCCATTCTCCTGTCAAATTTCCATTAAAGAAGGGATCATTTTCAGCCATATAGTTCTTCCCCTCTTCAACGTGGCAATCTCCTTGTTCAGCGTTAGAAGAAAACAACTCTTTCTGTTATTCTTTACCACTGACATGTGACATGGAGTAAGAAGTTGGTTCAATGCAAACCACCACAAGAAAAGAAAAAATCAAAGTTCAACCCTCCACAAGGATTTCAGTTTGATAAACCCCGGTAGGGCATGAGTGGTAGGAGCACTTCACCACTCCAAACTGCATTGAAGCTTAACACAGAAAGCAGTGTGGTACATATCAGCTCATTAATTTGCTAGTGGCAGACCACAAGTCACTCATACTGTTTATACACAGTTAAGACCTATACATGGTGTCCTTTCAATGCCAGAGATTGCTCATTGTTTGATACATTTGAACCTATTGCACAGATATACTACAGAAGTTCCTAGTGGTAGGTGATATCTGACTGAGGAGCCCTATTGACCATGCAGATTTCTTCAGACACTGAGGATGATATTGAAGTGTGCATGGGTACCACTTTGCCTGGGCTGCCATCCTCATTATGACTGACTGAAATAGCTAGTAGTGGTAATACACAATTGTAGGCTCAACCTAAGTGTATAAGATATGGTTGGCTTATTTTCTTATTCATCTCGAGGTGATTTCTATGCAATGAAAAAAGAGCTCTCTAAAGCAGAAAGTTCTGATACATATGACAATTATCTTGTAGTCCCACGGTCCTTGCATGTGAATACATGAATCATTACAATCTCACAATATTCTGTGAGTGACCCTGAACATAGGAACGGCCATACTGGATCAGACCAATGGTCCATCTAGCCTAGTATCCTATCTTCCAACAGTGGCCAATGCCAGGTGTTTCAGAGGGCATGAACAGAACAAGTAATCAACAAGTGATCCATCCCCTGTCGCCCATTGCCAGCTTCTGGCAAACAGAGGCTAGGGACACTTCAGAGCATGGTTTTGCATCCCTGCCCATCCTGGCTAATAGCCATTGATGGACCTATTCTCCATCAACTTATCTAGTTCTTTTTTTAACTCTATTATAGTCCTGGCCTTTACAACATCCTCTGACAAAGAGTTCCACAGGTTGTGGGTGTCCTGAATGTGGGTATGGTGACTCAGAACTGGAAGAAACAGGCAACCTTTTCAGTAAATTCCAAACCTACTTGAAATATCATATGTCCCTGATAGCAATGTTCCCAAACTACAATCAAAAGGGCAATAATTCTAAAGACCTAGTGGAAGACCAGTCTTATTGACCTAAACCTATTGAACAAAACCCTGTCCAGGCCTATTTCTAACTTCTGTTACAGCCTGTTAGGCTATGTCTACACTACCGCAGTAAGTCGACAGATGCTACACAACTTCAGCTGCATGAATAATGTAGCTGGAGTCAACGTACCTAAGACTGATTTACCACGGGGTCTACACCACGGGGGCGATCGATGGGTTTCTCCCGTCGACTTACCTTATTCTTCTTGTTGGCGGTAGAGTACAGGGGTCGACTAGAGAGCAATCTGCTGTCAATTTGGCAGGTCTTCACTAGACCCGCTAAATCGACCGCCGGTGGCTCAGTCTCAGAGCGTCAATCCCACCTGTAGTATAGATGTAGCCTTACATGATCCAAAATGCTTCCACAAAATTATACACTTTGCTCACTGCTCAGAACCTTCCTCATTCTTTTTTAAATCTGGCTTCTTCTTATCTCTTGCATTATATTCAAACTGCTTGTTTTTACTGTCATGACCCAATTCCAATTACCTTTCTGCTCTTGCAGAAGTTTAGGACCCTATGAATCTAACTTAGGTTGTTATATAGTGCCAATCATTATTGTAAGAGATCAGCACCTCCCAAGGTTAGAGTGTGCAGCACCTGCCAGGCTCTTTGTAACCTGTTTAGATTATAAGGTCTCTAAGAAAAGTCTTCATACCTGTCTAAAGAGCCATTAGTTTGCATTTTGGAAATAAATTGTAATAATATATTAACACAACAGGGTAACACATTTTTACCTAGTATCAGCTTTACAACAGTCAGATTCACTCATCTGGGAACTTAATTAGTAAAACAATTTTAGCTGGAGTTTGGGCTTATCCACCAATAGAAACAAAATGAAAGACCCACACCAAGCTGGGCCTAGGCACTGGCAGAGGCTGTAAATGCAAAAGTGCCCCCATTCACATGACTCTGTTGGTGGAAGTGGTGCCACTGCCAGTAGCTGGCTAGAGCTCCCCACCCCAATAACACCCAGGAGCAGAGATTAGAGCTAGAGTGGCAAACTGGCAAAGGAGGCCCGTTTTTTATTGGTCCCAAGGAGCTGCTATATGACCTCAGGGCAGCCCTTGTCTCTCAGGCCTCTCAAATTGCCAAACCCAAATATAGAATACAGTGTGGAAGAAGCCACTTCCAGTGATAGTACAGAAAGCTTATAACGGTGTAACTTAATAGAGTTAATATTTCCTATATCCTCAATTTCATATGTCTGTATTTTAAATATAAATATTTTACAACAATAAAAGACCAATTTCGGAATCTGCTGATCCTGACAAGAAACTGACAATTTTGGCTCCCAACACAACCTCCCTCTTCTCTAAATACGAAGACTTTGCCTCTGAGTGTTCAGAAAATGTGTTAACTTTTTAAAAAAATTCAAAATCCAAGAAAATGATTTTGATTAGAAGCAATTATTTATATTGGCATTAAAACCTAGGAATGTGTGTTTATTTTCACTTGCATTTTCCTCTCAACATTGCCAAAAGTACCAAAGTATGCTTATACTGCAGCAGCAGATATGTACAGTGCACTCTTAGAGCTAGGTAAAATATGGACCCTGTGAGTCAGGTATTTCCTAGCCATGTAGAAAAAGTATACAACTGAATATTATAACAAAATGTATGTAAAATGCTACAGAGAAAGTTTAACTGCTTTTGGATGGTAGTATTTACTCCCCCTGCCCTGCCCTGCTCTACTCTCCACTTCTGTGCCTGTTTAAATTAAAGAAAATTAGGCAACTTATTGGAGGAGCATGAAGGGTTCAGTGCCCTCCGCCCGCCCCCCCACCCCCCCCAGCAGCTGGCCTGGGTGGGGAGCAGAAGGGGCAGGGCCAGAGCCGCTTCCAGCTGTGCTGCCTGGGATGCTGCCCGGTGCAGTACAGCAGCTGACTGGGAGAGCGCCTGGCTGCAGCAGCCGGCTTCCCTCCGCCCAGCTCAGCTTCTGGGGACAGAAACCGAGCCTGGGCAGGGAGCGGGCTGCTGCTGCCACCCCTCCCCAGCCAGGCTCTCTCGCAGCCAGCTGCTGCTGTGCCTAGAGCATGCTGGGGGGCTCCAACTCACTCAGCCGCTGTCCTGGAAGGCAAGCCGGGCAGAAGGCAGCCCGCCGCCGCTGCAGCCAGGTGCTCTCCCAGGCAGCAGGAGGACACACACACACACACACACACACACACACACACACAACGTGGGATGGGGAGAGGGCAGGGAGAGTGCAAGGGCCCCAGGCTGGGGGCAGGGAGGAGACACATGGGGAGGTCACGTGTCCTTCTCTTTAGCTGGGTGCCCCCCAGTATGTTCTGTGGAGGTAACACCAGTGGAACAGGGAAATGCAGAACGTTAGCTGGAAGCAACTCAGCCACATGGACAGAGCAGTGAACGGGGTTTAATAAAGTTACACTTGTTCAACTTAACCTACGTTCAGCTTCATTCTTGGTGAATGAAACCTATACCATCAAGATAAGGTGAGGTCAATGGCACTACTAGCTCCTTTGAGTATTTTCCCTCCATCATTGGTGTACTTACTTGCCAAAGGCAGTCCTGGTAAAAAAAAAATGTATAACCCCTAAGTTCCATTGACTTTCAATGGCATTTAGCCCCATAAGTCACGTAGGTGCTTTCCAAATTTTATAGTCTATCATTAGTGTGTTGGCACTGACTGCAGAACTGCAGAAGTGGCTACAGAGATGTAGAAGTGTGCAGAATCTGCAAATTAATAGTTACGGACTCATTCTGAAAAGGAGAGGGGAGATTGATCCTTGCAGGGCTCCATATATAATCTCCATTAACCTGGTCCCAGCACTGTTTCTGAGACCCCATATGAGGGTCAAGAGGGTGGGGGAAAAGGGGTTACCTCATGCCAAACATTAGTAGCCTCAACCCCATTCCCCACTTTTTTTAGAAGATGCTTTCTCCTAATATGCTAATTATCCTAATTATGGGCTATCAGGAATCAGACACGCAATTGATTGGTTACTAGGCACTTACAACCAGGCGGTGCCCTGCAATTTGCTTGGCTATCTTCTCCCGTCTCATCTGGAACCCTTCCAGATTCCCAGATTGGTAACAATTCCTGCCCTAATAGTGGCCAAAGTCATATCCACTTCCCAGTCAGAAAGTCACCTCTTCAGGTACTGAATATTCAATTTCATGATGGGCAATCATCAACCTTTTCTGCTCACATAATTTAGCCACAGCCATTTTAATCTTCTCCTGGTTTTCTCCACCCAGCAAGTCAATGAGCCTTCCCTGCCAAATGCTCTGCTGTGGGATCTCAAGCCAAGTCATAGTTACCCTCAGGACAAGGACCTGGCTCCACCCCTAAACTTTCTTTGTCCTAATCCTTAACTCCACTCCTTTACTAAATCCCCAAATCGCTTTTCCCCAGGTGTATATTGATCCATTCCATTCATGTGATCCTTCCTTGGCCAACGAATATAAACGGGACATCCACTAACCCCACCGCATGCCCCTCCAGCCATGCCAACTCAAACCAGCACCTCTGCTGAGCCCCAGTTGTGAACTTCCAGGGCTATGTCTTGTACATGGGTCCACTAGTACTTTACAATCAACTGTGAAGAAGGCTACTGATATATCCAGAACTATACACATTAAGGTTTGTCTCCTATCCAGGATCATCAGGAGTCATTCATCAGGGCCACCAGAATTGTTTCCATCTTCTATCCCATCCTGAAACCTAATTGTGAGGGCTCTCCAAGATGTTGGCATAGGTCATTTGTTGTTTTCACCACCTCCTCAGTGCCTTTGGCCAGAAAGGGAGGTTGGAAAGTATGCAACAGTCAGTGAGCTCATTCTCATCAAGTGTTTAGTTTCTTGAGCATATTCTGCACTGTTGCACACTTAAAGGTGGTTGGGAGATTGCTTTCTCTGAACCAGCAATTACGTTTCCACCCATTAGAGGACCCAGTTGCACTTTTCTGGCCATTAAGGGAAGGGATTTGTTTAATAAATAATAATAGCATATGTGAAGACCTTTTTGCATCTCTTAAAATATACCATACATCATTGGCCATGAAGAGACCCGCTTTTTGTATTAATTATACAAGTTGTGTTTATGCACAAGATACAGGAGAGGACTAGTCACTCTTGCACAAAAGGACAGGCTACGTAGAATTGTGATGTGGACTCAGTTTTATGTAGGATTCATTTTGCAGCTTTGTGAGTGAAATTAGGAAAAGATTCATGAATGCTATTTTGTTTACTTAATGGATCCCCAAGTATCTGACCCAATAAATGGGGGAAAAAATAGGCCCAAATCCTCTGGTCTGGCTGAGTTTTGCTCAGGGAAAGGAGGAAATGTAGCATTATGCAACTCTTATGGTCCTCTGATCCTAGGGGGCCAGGGATTCAGCAGCCAGAGGTTGCCAGAGGTAGGGATGTGCTGGCTACATCCTTAACCCTGAGAAAAGTGGTGGCAGGGAGGGCGTTAAGAAGCCTCAATGTGAGGAGGAAGCCTCAGGGGTCCAGATACACCAGCCTTACGGCTGTTTTGTGCAACCAGTTTTGCACAAACCATCCCAGGATCTGGCCCTAGAGTTTAAAATAAAAATGTATTACAAAATTATATTTTAAACTACTTACAGGTAGGAACTGAAGTCAGATACCAACATAATAGTATTATTCATTTTTCTCTATGCATCCAAGGGATACAGAATAGTATGGGATTGGCAAAACATTTTGTCTGTGGTGGGTATTCTATGGTGCTGTGTGGCTTTTGAAAAATGTCATCTATGCCTTTTAAGGAGGTTCACATCACCCTTTTATACAAACCCTTTTATACAAACCTCATGTCTGAGAGGACGTGGGGTTAAAGAATTGACTCTGAAGTTGGGCCATCTCTACTGTTAAATACATAACATTTCTTTGACCATAGCAATCCTGGTAGTTGTTTGATTGTTCTCCTTTAATTATAGTTGCATACAGAATATAGAAACCTGTTAACCTTTTGTACAGTTTTGCTCAATTATTTGTTTTTTTTTTTTTGGGGGGGGGGGGTTCCTCTATAACAAAATAATCAAAAGTTTCTAATTGGGGTAATAATAATCCTTTTTATCTTTTATATTAGTATATGACAGTTGGTCAATGCAGTTTCTTTGGGCCAAATTCTGCCCTCCCCTGCCATTCTTGGACATAATAGGGCCTTATCTGTACCAGAACCAATGTGGGATGGTAGGTGGTAGGCTGGTTTTGGGACCGCATGCAGGAGTCCTGGGTGGAGGGCACAAGGAATAGAAGGGGGAGTCAGGAGTCATTGCCGCCCTATAATGTGAGTAGTAGTTTCAGAGCAGATCTGGCCCTTTGTTTTGTTTTTTGTTTTTTTGTTTTTTTGTAAAGTTTTTTACTAACTTTCCTTTTGTTCCTCAGAGCTGGGACCCTGTTTTCTTGTGCATAGATACAGTACCCAGTACAGGGCATGGGCCTTGATTCTGATTGGGTCCTCTGCATGATACCATAATACAACTAATAAAATAAAACCACAGGCTACTTTTCAGTGCTCCTATCCCTTCTTCATCAAGAGCAAAACACATTGAAATGTGGATGTTTCACATTTATTTTTGAATTCATCTGATCACACATTTTTAATGAAACATTTCATGAAATGGTTAAATGAGTCATTTTCAGAAAGAAATGATAAAATTGGGTTTGTTTAGTTTTGCTGTTCAGTAACAGGAAACTGCCACATATATGTTGGCATATTTTCACTTTTAAAAGGGTTTAATCCTTCACTGAAATTGCTACCTTTTAATCACTGCTATTTTTTGTTTTAACATGGTATTCTGTTAAACAAACAAAAAAATGCTTAATATCAGAAAAACAGATCCAGCTAAATTTATGAAATTTACAGATTATCTAAAATGCTAGGAGTTAATTACAGTCTGCTTTCCCTGGCATGTCAGCTTGATTAAATTTGGAGTTCCAAGATGAATTGGCCCAAATTCATTAGTGTTCCCTGGGTGCATATGTTGGTCAAGGTCAAGCGAAGCACATTGATGGTAGTGTTAGTGGGGAGGGGGAAGGGATTCTAAAGAAGGTGGACTCTTAAAAGGTCTGGGGTTGCAGCAAGAAACTTTGATACTTTTTAACTTAATAAATCTTGACAGCCTAATCATGGCTAAGCCTTTGCAGTGTTATTGGTACAGATGGCAAAGCTAGACATATTTAAAGAGATCTCAGCAGCTAGTGGCAGGAGAGCATTGAATTCAAATGCACTGTTGGGCTCTAGGAGAAAGTGCAAGAAGGGAGGATAAAAAGCTACACAGCATTTCCATCTCTTGACATCTCCAACAGCCTCAGATACAAAATATGATAAGGCTCCTGCTGAGCTAATAAGCCCAACAAATGTCTGTGTCCATGAAGTAGATGAAGTGGGATCAAGTAGTTGGGGGCTGCTGTATGAAAATAAGCCAGCACCCAGGGTATAATGGCACTGTAGAAAGCTGCAAGGTCAGGCTGATGACAAACACTGGATAAGTAGAGACCCCATCAGTAAAACAGGTTTGCCTGCTGGATCCAAGCCACATAACTATTAAAAAAATCCCTATGTTTTAGAAAACTCATCTAGTTTAGTAAATAAAAGGATAGTGTTTAGTTTTGTTATATGAAAAACTGCATCAGTTTGCTACTCATTCCCACAGCTTGTAGGATGAATTGTTTCTTTGTAAAATATTATATCAGGAAGGATTTTAAATGAAAATGTGATTGTAAACTAAAGGAGGTTTCTTAGGTAAGCAATAATACCAGATGAACAATTGTTTTGTTCAAGGCCTGTTTGCCATATTACATTGTTTTTCTCTAAATTTCATATATACAGAATATGTCTCTATTCATCTTACAGTTAAATGGAGCAATATGTGCCCCAATAAAATAAGATAATTGATTTAAGTTGAAATCACGCTGAATATGAGAGTGAAAATGGTGCTCCTCGCATTTGCAAAGAGAAGTGTAGAAGTGCCTAATTGAAATAGTGCTAAGAAACTAAAAATAATTAGACTGTGCTTGAAATTTCAGGAATGTCTCAAATTGCTACATTAATTATTAAAGGTTTGTTAAAAAGTCACAAAATGTGTTAAATACCATGTGAGCTGGCTCACTAAACATACAAGAAGGCTTTGAAAATTTGACAGCATCCAACAAAAGATCAGATTAGTCACACCTAGTGTTTCCTTTAATGTAACTGTAGAGTTTAATTTTATGCAGATATAAATACTGCTTAATCCCAGTGTGCAATATATGGGCTATCCAGCAAGGGGGAACCAGATCTGGACCTATAAGTAAGAACAGCATTAGAAAAATAATTCAGTAGTAATAGACTATGAATATTTACGATTGTTTCTATTACCATTTTAATCACTTACACATATTTTCAGTTTTCATCCAGTAACAGTATTACTGACTACAGAGCCTTCCCCAGAGTTTTGAGGGGATGCATAATAATGTGGCAACTAACCCCTTCCACCTTCTTGTGGCTGGATTGTGCATTATACTCACAGCATTGCTTTGGGATGCAGAGCTGCACTGCTCAGTGGGAGCTCCAGGAGGCATTGTGCCTCAGGCAGACACAATGTCTCCTGGAGCTCTAGAGCATGTGGAGGAGTGTGTTGGCTGCATCAGCCTTTCAGGTTGAAATGTGTGCTTCTGTCTGCAACAAGCCAGTGCTGCTGTCTAGCATAGAGGGAGCAGGGTTATGACCTAGCCTCCTCTCAGGCACGCTCCCATTGGGCAGACTAGCAACTGTAGGTTAGAGCAAGGACTCAATTGGCTTTGGCTCCTGTATGGCGGTGCAAGAGGGAGAAGCTCCTCCTGCACCCACCACTTTTTAACCTGCGTGGGAGAGTTATTAGGATGTGCTGCCCAAGTAGGTAAGAAGCTGGTAGGGCAACTCACGCAGGCAGGTTGCTTATGAAAAAAACCCATAAATGTTGAATGTCTTATCATGTCACTCCCTCCACTTACTCTGCCACCAATGCCACCCTCTGTCTTCCCATTTATCAGCTTCTCTCATCTATGCCTCCGCACCTTCTTCCACACCGCCCCTTACAACCAACGATAACCCAGCAGCACAAAAGTATTGAAAATCTCCTCCTGGAGCTTTCCCTGATAGTTAGGGAAAACAAATGGGGATTGAATGTGTTTTGTACGGTGCCTAGCACAATGCTGTCCCCCCCAAAGTGTGGCTACTGTAAAATAAATATTACATAGTAAAATAATAATTCCTGGCCCTAAAGGAGATCTGATTAGGCCAGGAACACACTCTCTCTCATACATTCACAGATTTTAGAGTCAGAAAAGAGCATTATGATCATCCAGACTGACCTCCTGCATAATAGGCCAGAGAATTCATCTATTTCTCTTCCTTCTCAACCCAATCTTAGTGCATGTAATGCTGAGCTGTGGATAGAACTGACATCATTGTACACTGAGCTGAAAATAGGGCCATGGCCAATGCAGTCTATGCAGTTGCCTCCATTTCACTTCGATAGTGATGTGGGAGACAATGAAACAATTTGCCTAATAACTGATTTGTGTGGTTTTCATGGTGTACAGAAACAAACACAAACGTCACATGTTTAACTTTTATTTAATCAAACACATGATACAAATAGATAGATGGAAGTGGCAGGTTACAAATTAATAAATAAGATTCCGGATCAGTTTGTAACTGGCTTCTGTGCTGTCTGGCCCATCACAATACTGTGCAGGTGATAAGCCAGCAGAGCAGAGGGAAGGGCAAGCTAAGTCCTGAGGACAGGAGAGAGGAAGGTATTGGTGGAGAGGAGGAGTTGTAAAAGTGGAAAAGGCAAGGGCTAGGGTGCCAAAAAACTCAGTCACTTTGTGAATTTAGTCACTGATGCTGACTGGCTGTTAAATGCTGCCTAGCTGTCTGCTGTTGGGTATTTCTGTGGATTGCAGTGGATATTTTAAATACCATAGTTTGTTCTCTCAATCCTGCTCAGCATATTTCCTTCTCCTGGACCAAGTATTCCTGCTATCTTTCATCTCCCTTCAGCAGATTGAATCTCCAGGTCCTCCTTCCTCATCTCCTGCTGAAACTCTATAAAGAGCTTCTCTCATGCCCTCTTTTTCTTTCACAGTCTGTGGATGGGCATCTTATTCCCCCTTGACTGAGCACTGAGTGAGAGGGGATGCACTAGTGCTTCCTCAACTGCTTCAGTGCAGAACTCCAGTGTCTCTCTGCAGGGATTTTTAAGATAGCTAATCACACTCTACCCTAGCTGTATCATAGGGCTCCCTCATGGTAAATATTATATCTAATTCTTCATTTGAGTAAGTTTGTGTGACAGTTCAAACTGTGACACAGATTTCTCGCAGGCCATACCTTAGAACTAGCACATTGCAAAAGGCCTCAACACTGATAGGAGCTTTTCTGCATATGTAACAGAATGGACCAGGAAAGAAGGAAGGAATAATTTGGCATCAATCGTGTTTATTGAAATTATTCTAATTGAGGGGGGGCATATATTCCTGTAGCTTGCAAATGATTTGGTTTTAATAAAATAGTAGGTTACTTCAACATTTTACCCTTCTGATATGGCTCCTTATCTACATCCACGTAAGAGTTTTATACGGGAGAAGACGCCGAAGAGATGGATAATTTTATGAGTTTCATGAGTGGTCTGTGGTTAACTCTGACTAAGAATGTCCGTGGTTGTACAATCCAGAAAAAACGCACTTACTGGGCATAGAGCAATATATTTTTAACAATGATCTGGAAAAGCTTAGTGTTAAAAGAAGTGGAGGGATTCACTAATCATGCTTGTGGCATTGGGATGTCTGGAGGAGCAGTGGTGGGTTGTTTCCTGATACAGAAAGATTTGTTTAGGAAGGAAGGCCAGGGTAGATCTGCTATGGAGGTATCTTGGTTTATACATGTTTAAGTTTAGATGAAGAATTACATTAATAATAATATATTATATAATGTTATTATTAATATTATTGGGAAGAAATAATTTGGAACTTACCGTTCTTTATCTTTTGAGTGATGGTTAAATATGGTGTAAAATAAAATCCAGTCTTTGCCTTCCTGGAAATATTGTTGAATTTTAATAGCATTCAGAGGGAACAGGTATGACATCTTCCTAATGTGATCATTTTGTTTAGGGCTTAATTCTGTCAAGTCATTCCATTGGCAGGAGGCAGTGGGAAGAGAATAAGAAGCCTCAATCTACCCTTGTACCATCGACATAAGGTTTGGGCAGAATTTCAGTCCCTGTACTCAGGGAAGCACAGAGACTACTCCATGATTACACCCCTAGAGCTGCATGCTACCCCAAATGAGCAAGGAGAGACAGAGAGTAGGCACAGCCATCCACCTCTATGCACTAGCCAGCTGAACTGGCTGGCTGCGCTGGGGGAGAAGGAGAGTACATTGGACGCTTTAAAGAGGTGTAACATGCAGTTTTATGGAAAAGGAAGGTTTCCCTAACTATCCCTAACTCCACTTGCAAGTTTTCCAAACACCCTGCTTGTCTTTCACAAACCAGCTTAGCTGCTATAATACTCTATAATACTTGGGACAGACTTTGTACATGTGAACTTCACCCTCCCTTTCAGAGTAGGGCATGAGAGTGATGTCATCTTGTTAGTGAATTAGACAGGAAATGCAACTGGCCGTCACAAAACAGTGAAATTGACTATACACACGCTGCTGTCAGAGGCACAACATAAATAAACTAAAAAACACTAAATATTTTTCCAGATTTCTGTGGTTGTGGAAACAGCAATAAGTACATAATTTTCAGACAGCAATGAGATTCTCAAATTGAGAGCGTCTCTACAAGAATATAAATCTCTTTTGCACACACACAAAGTGATATGCATCTTTAGAGAGATTTGGTTAATCCCATGGAAAATCTGATAGAAAATGAATGCAATAATGAAAGGTGTCCTACAAGCATCAGTAAAATGGTCTGCTGTGTTAAAACAGAGTATATCAGGGACAAGGAACCCACATGCATTCCATTAAAAAACTCTCATTCAAATAGCTCTCTAAAAATAGCTCATTGTACATAAAACAGTTAAAGACTTTATATTTTGTCTCACGTGCTGCATCTACATGTTAAAACAAACATTTAAAAGTATATAAAGATACTGCATCAAAATATAAAGAACAATAGCATAGGATTAATTATATTTTAAAGTATAATCCTTTTAAATGATAAATGTCTGAATTATTTTAAATGAATCTTTAATATTTTTCATAGCAATACAGTAAATATTTCCAGTCTTCCTTCTGCCTCTCTCCCCCCCCCCCAGAAGTCTGTCTCTCACAGAACAAAGAAAATGATAGATGTGAGCCTCTGTGATTGCTGAGAAGGCAGAAACAGTAATGACACTCAGGAAATTCTATTCAGTTCAGAAATCATATCCAGTGCATTTGGAACATTCAAGTTCCCATATAGAGAGCTATGTGCATAATTTCTGGCTTGCCCTAGAATCTAGACTTTCTTAAAAGCAAATTAAATACAACACGACAAATGAGCAATTATTATATTTAAATTATATGGATTACATTTCTCTTTGGTTTTAAATTATTATCCATTTTTGAGATACTGCAGATACATACAGAATATTAGATAACAATTGTTTGTCTTTGTTACTATCACAGTATGTAAGATGAAATATCTACCAGCACATGACTGTCTAAGAAATACAGTATTTTAAGGTTAATTGACTCACTAACAACTGTGATTGGATTTGTCCCTAACATATGTAGCTTATGTTTATGTAGCTGTTCCTTACTTCTGACTCCTGACCCTCAACCCATGAAGATGCCAGTCTATGAACCAGCTATGCCAAGAACCAGATTAAGGGCATTCTGGGGTGGGTCTTTGGGGTTAAGAATAGAGCTGATAAAAAAACAGAATGTAATTTTTGTGAAAATGTACATTTATATTTCTCTTTTTTGCCAAATTTTTGAAATTTTTATGGGCAGTTTTCAAAATTCCAACATTTTTCATCAAAATTACAGTGAGAAGAAAGACATTTTCACAAAAATGTTTGTCAACAATTTTGACCCGTTTGTTCATTGAATTTCAGAATTTTGATGAAAAAATTGGAAATTCTTGATCATTTGTAGTTAGAAGCATGGGACTCCATGCAAAGGTTTATGCACCTGCATAGGTCTTTGAAGGATAAGGACTCCAAGTAATTTATTTCTAAAGTATGCAGAAATAATAGGAACAAAGGAGGTGTGACACGGAATATGCACATAAATGTGTGTCAATCCTGGAATCGCTTACACAGTGGACAGAATTTGTCTGATAACATTCATTTATTTTTGTGTTAGCTTTGTCTGCATATTATTTTGATACATTTTGCTGATTTTCTCACTTTAGGCCCAATACTGCTCCCATTAAAATCATTAGCAAAATTCACATTGACTTCAGTGAGGACAGTTTTTTTGAGTTCTTTGCATTTTTTATGTTGCAAATGATATTCTTTATTATTTTTCCGATTCTTCATGAAAATCTACCGCTTGCTTAAAATAAAATTGTCATATTTTATTTAGTTATTTCTACTAGAGAACAGAACACATCCTCTATGTATCAGAGGCTGTAATTTGCTGTATGTAGTTGCTGAATCGTTGCATTTTTGCTTTCTAGTCCATAGATGATATTTGTTTTAGGTAATACACTAAATCCAAACTAGTATTAGCAATATTAAAGTTGCTCAATCAAGGATTCAAAATTGGGAAATTCTAAATGCTATGGTGTTTCCAGCATCATTAGCTTAACCATGTTGAACTTATTTTCTATTGTAACAATAAACAACATGAAGTTGTACATTTATCAAGGAAAAAAAGGCATAGAAAGTACTACAAATAAGCAATGTGGAGTAGGCCTTGTCTAGGCTAAGGGTATTGACCCTTGGTGGCCACCCACCAGTATAGCTGCACTAATGTAAACCCCTATTGTAGACAGGCTAAGCCAGAATTTACACCAGTGCAATTTGTCTCTGCTTAAAACCAAGGTAAAAAGGCACTGGTGCAAATTGCTGCTGTGACAGATGTTGCAAGCCCATGCAGTATCTTTGGGAGCCATTGTAGTACATTTATGAATGGTTCGTGTGTGACTGTGTTCAACTCCATGGGAGACTGTTACCACAGCATCTTCAAGAATTAAAACAGTGGGTGGTCATTAAGGCGAGTCACTGAGACTAAACTCTAGAGAGGGGCCACACCTTGAGGTGGCTTGCATATACTGGTTCAGACTGGAGTTTCCCAGAGACTAAAAGACAAAGAAAGGGCTTTTGATATACGAAAGATGGGTTTAAATTGACTCAGAGTTTTCTTTCTGATCCAGCAAACAGACAGGACCTTCTGTCCAAGAGGGCCCTAACCCTTGTGGAAGGGCTGGAAAGACTTTGGCCTGCCTCAGACCCATAAGACTGATGGATGAGTCCTGGTGTATTTAGTGTGTGTTTAATTTGTTTGTTGTTTTTATTATGTCTTCTTAGTAATGATTTTATCTTAAGAATAAATGTGCTTGCTTAGAAAAAGCTGTACAGTAACTTGTAATGGCTGGCAATACACTGTTCATAGCTAAGGATTTGAGTCTGTCATGGAGGTCATGGAAGTCACGGATTCAGTGACTTTCCGTGACCTCTGTAACGTCTGCATCAGCTGGTGCTGGCTCAGGGGCTACCCAAGCCTGGCAGCCCCTGGGTCAGCAGCAGCAGTTTGGGTGTGTGGAAGGGGGCTCAGGGCTAGGGGAAGGGGGTTGGAAGGTGCGGGGAAGCACTTACCTCAGGGTGGGGGGCTCTCCAGCTCCCACTGGCATGGCCCTGCAGCTCCTAGGTGGAAGGGACAGGGGGCTTCATGCGCTGCCTGTGCCTGCAGGCCCTGCCCCCACAGCTCCCATTGGCTGTGGTTCCCAGCCAATGGGAGCTGCACAGCCAGCGCTTGTGATGGGATCAGCGTGTGGAGCCTCCTGGCATCTCTGCCGCCTAGGCACTGAAGGAACACACAGAGCCAGGTAGGGAGCCTGCCAGCCCCACCAATCCTCCACCCCCATCTCTATCCCCAGCAGGGGTCCCGGACAGCACACTGCTGTCCACACCCCCAAGCACCAGTGGGGGTCCCGGGCCATGCGCCGCTGCCTGCCCCCCCACACCCCTCCCAGCACCAGCGTGGTCCTGGGCCACCTGCCCCAGCACCTGCAGCGCTCCTGGACCGCCCCCCTCCAGAGCATCCCCACCCACGCACCCTTCCCCCGCGCCCAAGTTTCAGTCATGGGTATTTTTAGTAAACGTCATGGACAGGTCATGGACCGTGAATTTTGTTTACTGCCCATGACCTGTCCATGACTTTTACTAAAAATACCCATGACTAAAACGTAGCCTTATTCATAACCCGCCGAGAAAGGCGAAGGAAAGATGATGGTCATTAGGCAGAGTAGCTTGTTGGAGAGATCACAGTGCATAGCAAGGGGCTGTGCAGCCTTAAAACCCCAATCGGAAGAGAGTGGGACAAGTCCCTGCCCTGAGAGAGGTAATGGCTGGAGACCTGAGAGGGCCCTCCTGGAGTAGAGCAGAGGGAGGTCAGGAGGCGGGGGGTTAATACAGGTGCAGTTACCCTGAAACAGTGACATTTGCTTGATAGAGTCTTTGCCTATCTGTAATTAAGGATTTGCATGTGGTAAATGCACTGGTGGCTGGTCATTGATGTCTGTAACTGGGACAAATCCCCACTGTAAACAAGGCCATAGTTAACATGGCAAAAGAAGCCTTGATGTTTGGAATTTCCTGACTTTTGGATAACTTAATTTTGCAACTTAAATTCTGATTTTTAAGTTGAATTTCCTTATACGTTTTTCAATGAAAAGAAAAAGAAAAAATCTGAAACTCTTTGGCTTCCATAATCCCAAATTCCTACAGGTTTTGATAGTGGTACAGGAAAAGGTTTTGAATCATCAGTATTTTAATGTGCAGCTTACAAACTCTGCTGGCAACGCCTGACGTTTCTTGAACTACAGCATTTGTGAGTTTACACATTTCACTGGCTTCAGTTGCCTGCTCCTTGCTCTGAGGCCAATGAGTTTATAGAGCTATTGTATAAAGGTGTTGTAAATTCCTTATTTGGGGTCATAGCAGCTTGCTGATCTTACAAGCTCCACCACTCCATGTTTCAAAGCTGTTACAACCTTTGATCTTAAAATCTCCTCCATTTTCAGCATCTGAGCTTGCAAATTCATGCAATTAAATAGCTATGCACACATGCACACTAAATCCATTAATGTTGACACAGTGCAAAATGAGGACAGACATATGCATGGAATTAAGCAACAGGCCGCAACATTTATTAAACTTTAACACAGGGGAGGGGCATTACCCGCCCATCACTCATACTCTCCAGGCATTTAATTGGTTCCAGGGGTTCCAGGGCTCCTTATCATATAACCCATAACTAGTGCCAGGATTACAGGGCTCCTTACCATATAAACCATAACATGGGGTAGGCTCTCCTCAGCCTACACCCCAGGACACAGCTCTCTGAGTCATAACACTCTTCCCCACTGCGAGGTAGACAGAGGGTGAAGCAGAGTGGGGACCTCAGCCCATGAGGGCCACAAAATCTGACCTCAGTCCTTCACCCTAGCACATGAGCCCAAGGCCCATTACCAAAATCCCAGGTCTTTTACTTCTGGGAACCATTCATTTTATTATCTTAACCACACTGGAAATCAGCTGCAAGTTGCGATGAAAAAACAATTCTGCCCCAGGACCTTAGTTAGGTACTAAGTGTATTCCCACTTAAATCACTATGGCTTGAAGGTGATGTGAGGATGGCAAAAACTCCCTGGTCCTCTACCAATTGGCTCATGGGAGAAAAAATTCTTTCCTGACCCCCTAAACAGATGATTGGCTAGGCCCGCAGCATCTGTCAGGCCAGGTTCCCATTCCTGGTTCAGGTAGGTAGGGTGGGCTCACTCCCTGCCTGGGTTTGGCTGCTGGGGAAAGAGGCCGAGCATGCCAAGTGGGTGGCGGGGAGGGTAACTGCAGCCACTGGGAGCTGCAGGCGGCCGTGCCTGTGGACAGTCAATGTAAACACTGTCTCGCAGCCCGCCAGCGGATTACCCTGATGGGCCATGTGCGGCCTACAGCTGCAGGTTGCCCACCACTGGGTTAAACTGACAGCAGCAGCTGGAGATAAGTCTCTGCCAGAGACATACACACAGAATGTGGCAGGGGCTGTCTGATTCTCCCATCCCAGGAGCAGTGGGTCTGGGCTGAGAAGGTCAGATATGGACTAATCGCTTTCTGAAATAAAATGGATAATATGGTGGTTTTGTCTTTCATCATTTTTCGGTGTGAGTTCATTTCAAGAGCATAGTGATTTCCTCATTTCACTCACATAATTGCTATTGGAGCATTTAGTGCACTGGATAAGGTGCACCACATGTTGTGATAGGCATGTGTAGGACCCATGGATCTTGAAAGGTGCGTTGTGGGAGGTATTGATCATTGTATCAGTGGATAGATCTACAGGTTTTGCATCTGTTACTATGGCAGAGTTTGGTGTCCCTTTGAGTTGGTGTGTCCTGATCTGTGGGGACCTTGCTTCTGATGATGACTTTTGTGAGGTTGGGGGGTTGTTTGAAGGCCAGAAGAGGGCCAGAAGAGGGAGCTCAGGAAAGATTTCTTTCAGGATCGGGTCTCCATCAAATATAGGTTGAAGAAGCTATTTTTCAGTCACTTTAGTCAGCCGCTGGTCACAGGCCTGGAAGAAAAGGGCTCACTTATGCCAAACACAGCTGGGCTGGTCCTGTTAACACGGTTGGGCAACAGGGAGACTATCACCCAGAGATCCAGTCCAAGACTGGTTGCACTGTAGGGTTCCACCCTCAAGAGAGGTAAAGGAAGCCAAGCTTTTTACCTGAAAGGGGCACTTGAGAGGGACTGAAAGGAGCTTTTGGTCTACACTGGAGTGCGGGGGGTCGATGTAAGATACGCAACTTCAGCTACGGGAATAGCGTAGCGGAAGTCGATGTATCTTATTTCGACTTACCTCGGGTCCTCACGGCGCGGAATCGACAGCCGCGGTTCCCCCATCGACTCCGCTAGCGCCGCTCGCCCTGGTGGAGTTCCGGAGTCGATGGGAGCGCATTCGGGGATCGATCGATTACTACCCGCCGATTTGGTGGCCAGTCTGGACATACCTGAGTATAAAGCACAGCTCACTCACTAACTGTGACATTTGCACTATTTAGGGAAGTTTCTAAGGCACCTCTTGAAAGCACATTCCCAAAATGTGTCCATATGGATAGATATATTTGCCCCTCATTAGCCAAGACAAAGAGAGGTGTGGCTCAGCACCTGATGAATTCCCCATTTTAGAGTTAAGAAGTTTTTATGCTTGTGATGTAAACTTGGGTGTCCATTCAAGGTTTCTGGTTGCATTGTAAGAGTCAATGTGAAAAAGACATGAGACCGAATCATCTGAGCAAAAAGCCTGTGACAGTGGTACGTAGTACACAGTAATTCAGCCAGTCACTGGCTCAGAAACTTTTGTTTGACTTACTATTAGCTGAAACAAGGTCAGATGATATATTTGTTTTGTGAGCACCTCAAACTGTGGAGTGATCTGGACACAAGTCAGGTAAACCAAACGTACTTGAAATACATCACTCTATCTAACAATTTACATACAAATCAATTTCACACATACAGAATGGGAAAAGACTGTCTAGGAAGGAGTACGGCAGAAAGGGATCTAGGGGTTATAGTGGACCACAAGCTAAATATGAGTCAACAGTGTGATGCTGTTGCAAAAAAAGCAAACATGATTCTGGGATGCATTAGCAGGTGTGTTGTGAGCAAGACACGAGAAGTCATTCTTCCGCTCTACTCTGCTCTGGTTAGGCCTCAGCTGGAGTATTGTGTCCAGTTCTGGGCGCCGCATTTTAAAAAAGATGTGGAGAAATTGGAAAGGGTCCAAAGAAGAACAACAAGAATGATTAAAGGTCTTGAGAACATGACCTATGAAGGAAGGCTGAAAGAACTGGGTTTGTTTAGTTTGGAGAAGAGAAGACTGAGAGGGGACATGATAGCATTTTTCAGGTATCTAAAAGGGTGTCATGAGGAGGAGGGAGAGAACTTGTTCACCTTAGCCTCTAAGGATAGAACCAGAAACAATGGGTTTAAACTGCAGCAAGGGAGGTCTAGGTTGGACATTAGGAAAAAGTTCCTAACTGTCAGGGTGGTTAAACACTGGAACAAATTGCCTAGGGAGGTTGTGGAATCTCCGTCTCTGGAGATATTTATGAGTAGGTTAGATAAATGTCTATCAGGGATGGTCTAGACAGTATTTGGTCCTGCCATGCGGGCAGGGGACTGGACTCGATGACCTCTCGAGGTCCCTTCCAGTCCTATAATCTATGATTCTATGATTCTATACATTTTTAAGCAATTAGTAATGGGAATGGGGGCTGTGAAATTATTTCTACCAGAAGGAGGCTGTCAGACAACTCTCCAATACCCAATTCTACAGGCCACTTTCCTCAGATCCCACTGAGGAATATACTAAGAAACTGCACCATCTACTCAGGACACTCCCTACACTAACACCGGAACAAATCAACATACGCTTAGAGCCCCAACCGGGGTTATTCTACCTACTACCCAAGATCCACAACCCTGAAAATCCTGGATACCCCATCATCTCTGGAATTGGCACACTTACTGAAGGACTATCCGGATATGTGGACTCTCTGCTCAGACCCTATGCCACCAGCACTCCCAGCTATCTCTGTGATACCACTGATTTCCTGAGAAAACTCCAATGCATTGGATCTCCCAGAAAACACCATCCTAGCCATCATGGATGTGGAGGCTCTCTACACAAACATCCCACACACAGATGGAATACAAGCTGTCAGGAACAGTATCCCTGATAATGACACAGCACAACTTGTTGCTGAGCTCTGTGACTTTATCTTCACACACAATTATTTCAAATTTGGTGACAATATATACCTCCAAACCAGTGGCACCGCTATGGGCACCCACATGGCTCCACAATATGCCAACATCTTTATGGCTGACCTGAAACAATGCTTCCTCAGCTCTCGTCCACTCACGCCCCTTCTCTACCTACGCTACATTGATGACATCTTCATCATCTGGACCCCTGGGAAGGAGACTCTGGAAGAATTCCACCACGATTTCAACAGCTTCCACCCCACCATCAACCTCAGCCTGGACCAATCTACACGGGAGGTCCATTTCCTAGGCACCACAGTACAAATAAGTGATGGTCATGTTAACACCACCCTATACCGAAAACCCACCGACTGCTATGCCTACCTTCATGCCTCCAGCTTCCACAAAGACACACCACACGATCCATTGTCTACAGCCAAGCGCTGAGGTACAACCGCATCTGCTCCAACCCCTCAGACAGAGACCAACACCTACAAGATCTTCACCAAGCATTCTCAAAACTACGATACCCGCATGAGGAAATAAGGAAACAAATCAACAGAGCCAGACGTGTACCCAGAAGCCTCCTGCTACAAGACAAGCCCAAGAAAGAAACCAACAGAACTCCACTGGCCATCACCTACTGTCCTCAGCTTAAACCTCTCCAATGCATCATCAGTGATCTACAACCCATCCTGGACAATGATTCCTCGCTTTCACAGACCTTGGGAAACAGGACAGTCCTCGCCCACAGACAGCCCGCCAACCTTAAGCATATTCTCAACAGCAACCACACACCGCACCATAACAACTCTAACTCAGGAACCAATCCATGCAACAAACCTCGATGCCAACTCTGCCCACATATCTACACCGGCAACACCATCACAGGACCTAACCAGATCAGCTACAACATCACCGGTTCATTCACCTGCACATCCACCAATGTTATATATGCCATCATGTGCCAGCAATGCCCCTCTGCTATGTACATTGGCCAAACTGGACAGTCACTACGTAAAAGGAGAAATGGACACAAGTCAGATATCAGGAATGGCAATATACAAAAACCTGTAGGAAAACACTTCAACCTCCCTGGCCACACAATAGCAGATGTAAAGGTAGCCATCTTGCAGCAAAAAAACTTCAGGACCAGACTCCAAAGAGAAACTGCTGAGCTTCAGTTCATTTGCAAATTTGACACCATCAGATCAGGATTAAACAAAGACTGTGAATGGCTAGCCAACTACAAAAGCAGTTTCTCCTCCCTTGGTATTCACACCTCAACTGCTAGCAGAGGACCTCACCCTCCCTGATTGAACTAACCTTGTTATCTCCAGACTGATTCTTGCCTGCATATTTATACTGGCCTCTGGAAATTTCCATTACATGTGTCTGACAAAGTGGGTATTCACCCACGAAAGCTTATGCTCCAATACATCTGTTAGGCCTGGTCCCCACTAAGTCCCCACTTCAGACTAAGGTACGCAAATTCAGCTACGTTAATAACGTAGCTGAATTCGAAGTACCTTAGTCCGAACTTACCGCGGTCCAGACGCGGCAGGAAGTCTCCCCCAGTCGATGCCGCGTACTCCTCTCGGCGAGCTGGAGTACCGGCGCCGACTGTGAGCACTTCCGGGATCGATCCCAGAACATCGATTGCGTGCCGCCGGACCCTCCGGTAAGTGAAGACAAGGCCTTAGTCTTAAAGGTGCCACAGGACTCTCTGTTGCTTATTTCAGCCATATCACCTTAGGTCAGTTTACGCAAGATACACAGGTTCTGGGCTGACCAGGACTTTGATGGACGACTACTGCGGACCAAGCTGCTGCAAGGAATACTAATAGTTTATAGATGGTACATTTCCCTTTTAGTCACTGCTAGGAGGCACTGTTGATGGAGACAGCCTCTTTCAGCCAAAACTAAAAACAACAGCCTCATGTATAGTACAAGTATGTAGCTTTATAAATTGCTGTATAATTGTAAATGGTTGTTAAATTGCCTCATACCTGTTCTCTAAAAAGTAAATTTCCATTAAAAAAGTCTCTCTCCCTTATAGCTACAAAGAAAACTTTGAGAACACAAACTGATGTATTCATGTCTGCATGAATCTTCATAGACTCTGAAACAATAGCTCTGAAAAGTGTAATTAGCCCTTTGTTCTCAACTAGGTATTTAACAGTGAAGTCTAATGACCGTTTAAGTGTAACTTCTTAGGCCTTGGCTACACTCAGGAATTCACAGCGCTGCCGCGGCAGTGCTGTGAAGCGCAAGTGTAGTCGCGCCGCCAGCGCTGCGAGAGAGCTCTCGCAGCGCTGTATGTACTCCACCTCTCCGAGGGGAGTAGCTTGCAGTGCTGCAGGCTCTGATTACACTGGCACTTTACAGCACTGCACTCGCTACGCTCGGGGGTGGGGGGCGTTTTCACACCCTGAGCGCAGCAAGTTGCAGCGCTGTACAGCGCCAGTGTAGCCAAGGCCTTAGTTGCTGTGATGGTTTTTGCTCCTGGGGAGTGTTGTCTGGTGGTCAGGGTTTAGGACCTTTGACCTGCAGAGGGGGTTTTGGAGGGGAGCCCAGACATCCCACTCCACTGGGTTCCAGCCCAACGCCCTGTGAGGGCGACAAAAGGGTCTGACACCCAGGAGCACAGTAAGCCTGCTCTCCCTGGGCCACTTCCTACCACTCCTCTATTGTCCACAGTTCACAGTCTGTACAGCAAAGCATAAAGGAGGTCAGCTCACCATAGGGTGCCTCTTCATGGCCAGGCATGGCATGGTAATTCTCTCCCTCTTGGAGTAGTGTCTGCCTCCTCGCACACCTTGGTCCTCCAGCCAGGTTAGCTTCGAGTCCCTCCGCTTTGGGGTAGTCCATAAACAAAACAAGGAGAATTAACACAAATAAACTGAGTCCATATGAAGGAGTGTGGAGGGGAATGCCCCCATCTCAGGGTGTATCTGAAGCAGGCCTTCCCTTCCCATAGGTAGAGACTGTTGGGCAATTGTAGGGAGTGATCCTGCCTTCCCTCAGCCTTTTTCTCAGGAGCTGCAAGTTGCAGGTGTGCTCTCTTACCTGGTCTGCCCCCAAGTGAGGTGTTCTGCTCCCTTTTATCTCCTCCTCCAGCCTCTACATCTCTTGCAGGTGTGAAGGGGCATGATTGGCTCAGCCCAGAGCGGTTCCTTAACCGCTTATTGCCCAGTGTGGGGGTTGTATACCCCATCACAGTCACTGATCATTTTAGAAGAACCATGCTAATAGGTTTCTCCAACTTTATTATACGTAGTGGAAAATATTGAGGTTGGGATGCACTGTGCTAGCTGGTTGCTGGTGTGGGGCACCAGAGATTCAAATCTTCCTCCTCCACTGTCAGCACCAGCCCTGCCAAAAAGGGGGATGAAAACGGAGATATATCCTGTCCCTATTAACAAAAGCCTCAGCTGACTCAGGGTGTCAAAGTCCATAGTTTCTGCCTTTTCTTAGATGACAAATCTCCCAGCTGTCCCTTACACAGCTATCCAGTTCTCCTGCCAACTTCTACAACTATGTTATTCATTGTTAATACACAGATCTGCAGTATACTGAAAATTCTGGAGAATCATAACATAAATTTAATTTTATATCAAAATAAATAATGAGTGATGTACTGGTTGTATTGGGCTGGGAGGCAGTAAAGGGGAAGAGACTTCAGAAAGGGCAGTTACACATAATCCTGAGGTCCTTGCTGAATAATTTTGGGCTCCCTATCACATAATTTATATCTAATAAGCCTGACAGGGTGTTGCATAAAACCAAGATTCTGACCATTTTTCACAATACGTTAACCCACGGCTTCTGGCCAAATTCTAATTGAAATGATCATATTGTCTTATCAAACTTCCTTATGCATTTTCACTTCGATATGGTGTTCTTCCTCACCCCTTGTCCTAAATTTTGCATTGTGACATAGACACTGTTAAACAGCAGCCACATACAACCTCAAATCCAGAGGTATGATTGTTTTTTAAATGGAATTGTCCTCAAAGACACACAGTATTTGTTTTCTTTGCATTCATAATAATCAACTGTCCATAATCCACAATGCTGTTAATGAGTCCTTCTTTTTTTCTCTATCAGGACCAAATAATCATGTGGCTTAATCTCATTTCCCTTCAGTTAAACATTTCCAAGTTACAAGTTCTTCTCTTGGACAAGAGGAGCACTGCTAACCACAACTCCATCACGTGCCTCCAGTCAGAACGCCCATTGGCATCAATTGTCCATGACCTAGACATCATCCTATACCGTTCTTCCTCATCTTCTGTTTCTGAAAAGCTGCATCTCACCACCCATACTGCAACGTTGCACTCCATATGGTTTATGTAAATATGTTTATTAGTGTGAATACGATGTAACTGGCATATGCTTCATGCAAAAAGTCTCTTGTAAGGTATCATTACAAAGATTATAATCTACTGAGTGTGTACATCCTATTTGTATGAATGTATCATTCTTGTATCTGAAGCTAGAAATATAAAGTATTACTATGAAGTCCTACTGTAACTATGCAAAGTGTGAGCCATTAATGGTGGCTTGGAATCTTGATGGCTCCCCTTAACTAGGACAATTGGTTGTAAATGGCTCTGTTTACTTGTAAGTCTTCTTGTATCTGTGGGTGCCAGCCAGTGAGTAATGAAGTCTCACAGGACATGTAAACATGTCATATGATACTGGAATCCATCTTAAACCTGAGGCTTTTCTATTTAGAAGGAAGGGTGGAAACCCAGAGAGAGAGAAAGGATTCCTACCTTGTGCCAAAGATATAAAAGGGGGTGGAATGGAACAAAAGGGGTTGCAGTCAGGAGAAAACCCCCAGTTACCACCTGAGCTGGAATTAACAAGAACTGTACCGGGGAAAGGATTGGGCCCAGACTAAGAAGGAGTCTAGTCTGTGAAAGAAACTTATTGGAACATCTCTGAGGGTGAGATTTACCTGTATTCAGTTTCTTAAATGTATTAGGCTTAGACTTGCATGTTTTGTTTTATTTTGCTTGGTAACTTACTTTGTTCTGTCTGTTATTACTTGAAACCACTTAAATCCTACTTTTTATACTTAATAAAACCACTTTTGTTTATTAATTAACCCAGAGTTAGTGATTAATACCTGGAGGAGCAAACAGCTGTGCATATCTCTCTATCAGTGTTATATAGGGTGGACATTTTATGAGTTTACCCTATATAAGCCTTACACAGAGTAAAACAGATTTATTTGGGGCTTGGATCCCATTGGGAACTGGGTGTCTGGGTGCTAGAGATAGGTGACTTGCTGAGCGGTTTTTGGTTAAAGACTGCAGCTTTGGGGGTGTGGACCAGACCTGGGTCTGTGTTGCAGCAGACTAGTGTGTCTGGCTCAATAAGGCAGGGTTCTGAAGTCCCAAGCTGGCAGGGAAAATGGGCTCAGAGGTAATTTCAGCACATCAGGTGACAGTCCCAAGGGGGTCTCTGTGACCGAACCAGTCACACATACACATATTTATAAAATCCCCTACCTTGGCTCCATATCTGCTGAAATCTTCATTCATACCTTCATCTCCCCTGGCCTCGAGTACTTCACTTTCTTTCTTTCTGACCTCCTCAATGTTCTGTTCTCTGGACTTCAGCATGTGAAGAATGCTACTACCTGAATTCTTGTGTGTGGAGATGTCTGACCTATCCCAGTTCTCAGACAATTCTACCAATTCCCCATACATTTTAAAATAAAAATTATTTTCCTCCTTGGTTTTAAACTCTAGCTTGGATTTTCTCTAGTTTACATGACAGAATTTGTATCTCCACATTCCATCTATTCGTGTAAAAGTATGATGGAAGAGGTTGAAGCACAGGAGAAGGGAAAATACTTCCCCTTAGGAATAAGGAAGAACTTTGAATTCCAACCACAACCCTTTTGTCTGATTGAGGGAAGAGCACTTCCAATTTGTATTTCTTTTCCTTTATTTTTTTTTCCTCACCATTTGGTCTTTACCTTCTTCTTTGCAGTAAAATGCAAGCAAATGGCCATAGATCCATCTGACTTGTGCTCTGAAAAACTCTGCTCTTATTTTTTATCACGAAATTCAACATTGAACTCCTTTAAGGAGGCCCATGTCTGTTTGGATCTCACCTCTTCTGTGCCCCTCATGCTATCTCTAACTGTCTAGCACTCATGCATCACAAGATGAGAGATACCAAGGCCTCCCCTACACTCCCATTCTCTGCTGCATGCATACTCCTTCTCTCAAGCCAGCTTTTATGTGACTGGCCAGTCTAGATTGAAGCTGTGGCCCTGCTGGTCAGGAGCTATTTGGGAAAAGCAAGTCCCAGCACTTGAGGGGGGAACACTTTCAGCTCTACAAGTGGCCAGATGTACATTTGGGATTTTTTTTGAGGAGAAGGTGGGAATTAAAGAGAGAAACAAGCCTAGAAGTTTGATTTGGAGCAGAGTCCAAGGCCTGGAATCACAGAGGCTGCTGCAAAAACAGTTGGAGTTTTGTCACCCCACTAGATTGGGGCATAGGTTGCCTATTTATGTTCCTGTCTCTCCTTTCCAGACAAGGGACCACTTTGTCTAGATCCTTCAGGGCATAGCTACTCAGGCTGGGCCAGGATGGCTAGTGCTTCTTTGTTTCTGGTTACTTGAACTCACATAACCCGTGACAGTTTCTGGAGATCTCCCTATAGCTACTGATCATCTGCCTTCACTGACCAGTCCAGACAGGAGAACTTCTATACCTCTGTCCAGATAAGGAAGGAAGCGGATGAAGATGGCAGCAGCTAATACAGGAATGAGGCATCTGGGAACCTGGAGTGAATTGTGGCATCCTGGAGCTGGATATGGAGGGGGTGGGACTACTTGGGAGGCTTTGGAAGGCTTTGGCACATAGATTAATTGAAGTGTTGGTTGTGACAGACTAAGTAATGAGGCTTCATGCTAGAACTTAATAGAGATTCAATATGTGGTATCTGCCATGCAGAGAACACCTCACACAAGCACACATGACCATGTTATTGAGTCATGGTGTGAGTGATTAGGCCCTGAAAACAGGGGAGTAGTACGGTGGATCAGAGGGAGGCCACACCACCTCACTACATCACCAGAATCATTGTCTGACAACAGGGGGAATTAGAAAATCCCACCCACTCAGCAGGGCAGGGCACCAAACAGTCTGTGGGCTCTGGCCCTCAGCCAAGGCAGAGCTAACAAGCAGTCTATCAACTCTGGTCCCCAAACAGGGCAGAGCTAGGAACCAGTGTATAGGCTTCCACCCTCAAGCAGGGCAGGGCAAATAGCAATCTATAGGCTCTGGCCCCCAAGAAGGGCAGAGCTAATGAATCAGTTTATAGCAGTGGTGGGCAACCTGCAGCCCATCAGGGTAATCTGCTGGTAGGCCACGAGACAGTATTTACATTGACCATTCTCAGGCATGGCCACCCGCAGCTCCTTGTGGCCACAGTTCGCTGTTTCCAGCCAATGGGAGCTGTGGGCAGCCGTGCCTGTGGACGATCAATGTGAATACTGTTTCTCGGCCCGCCAGCAGATTACCCTGACGGGCCACAGGTTGCCCACCACTGGTTTAGAGGCTTCCACCCTCAGGCAGGACAGGGCAGATAAGCAGTCTATAGGTTCTGCCCTCAATCAGAGCAGAGGTAATAATCAGTCTATGAACCCAGACCCTCAGGCAGGTTGGGGCACCAAACAGTTTAGGGGGGGTTCTGGCCCTCAGGAAGGGCAGAGCAGTCTATTGCCTGACATCTTGATTTAGGTAGATGTCAGACAAAACGCAGGCCTTTTGGCCTATTGTGGGGTAGCTGCCACCCCAGAGGCGGGGTGGCAGGAGGTAGAGGGACCCAGGCCCACCCAACTCCACTGGGTCCCAGTCTTGGGTCCCAGTCTAGGGAATCCAGTTCCAGCTGACTTGGAGACAGGCAGCAAGGTAGCCAGACTAGAGTCAGCAGTCCCTGGGATACTTCCTAACAGAGTTCCAGGTCAGGATCTGTTGCCTCGGGGTCCTCTGCCTCATCGTGATAGTCAGCCACCAGCAGTCCCACCAGTTCCTCCCTGACATCAGTCCTCTCTGGATCCAGTGAGCTTCCAGGCTCGGCAGCAGGGTTGGTAGCCTGCAGCAAGCAAGACCCATCTATCTCCTTCCCTGGCTCTGCTCCAACTGAGCCAGGGGTTCTGCTTTTTGTACTTCCTGTCCCCCCTCTCAACTTCCAGTGGGAGGGGTGAGCGTGGCATGACTCCACCCACCCAGGCACAGAGGTTGCTTCCTCCCCCTCTGGGTTGGAGGGAGGCCACACTGCCTCACTACGGTGGGCTGCCCATCCTTTGTACACTGTAACTCTCAGTTTTAACTGAGTGCTTGAGCTTATTGCTTTCCCTTGTTGGGGATAGAATATCCATATTGTATTAATGGTTTTGGATTCTGTTTCACAGCATTCCCATTTAGTTTAGCATGATGTATTCAATAACCATGTCTACTGTCTTAATTACTCTATAAAGAGGGCTCCATCAGCATTTGACCCTCCACAGCATTCCAACCATTCCCAGGGCACATCATTGACTCCAACTCTGGGTTAAATGATTAGGCAGGTTGTGCTTCAGTAGACAGCAATGGGTGTACAATATCAGAGGAGTGTCAAGTTCGATGGGTACAGATGTGGGGGGGATTTCAAGGCCCATGGTTTGGAAATGCACCACAAAGAATCGCTTGCCTGGTAGCTATTTAACCTTTGGTTTGGTTTACTGGTTTAACTGGAATTTAAGTAAAAGTTTAATGTGGTCAGAGGCATTTAACCATATTGATATGTGTCACAAGTCTCATTCTGGGCCATGAGGGGTGGAGTGAATGGTTGCACAGTTTTTGATTGAAGATAGAATTATTTTTCAAGCTCCCTGTCTATTACTATTTAAACTTAGTTTGTGGCTTGGCTCTCTCTCAAATTCTTTGTTCACTAAACTTCTAGTTGCTTCTGTTGAAAACAGAGAGCCTTTTCAAGTCAAATGTTTTAAGAAAGTTTAGAAAATGTTCTGGTATGTATTAAAAAGTAACAGATATTCCCTAGCTTTCCACCCTTGTATCGTCCATGTAAAGTGAAAGGCAATAATACCCCGAATTAACTTCTAGGTAAATTTTATTTTAGATATGGTCTTAACTTTACCCTGGTTATGTGGAGTGGTGATCTTGTCTAGAAGTGTCAGTTTTCAACTAAGCTGAATTATTTAGAAAAAATACAAGATGATGTTTAGCAAAAGACAGATTAAATAGAACTCTTATTAAAGAAATACTTATATAAATTGTCATTAGTTACAGAATAATGACACAGTGATCAAATGAACCAAGCTATGATTTAGATTTCCAAAACTGATTAGAGTTTTTGGACAACAATTAATGTGGTGTACTAAACTAGTCTGAGTTTTAACTGATTATCAGGTTTTATATTTTGGAAAAATATATAGCAAATAGCTAATCTAATCAAAGTAAATCAAGCTATGCTAATGGAGATTCTTTTAATGATGAAAGATACTACATTTATAAACACCGTTTTTTCTGCACATGTTTAAATAGATTTTATATTCTATGAATAATAAAAGTTTAAGACTGACAAAATAGTCATAGTCTACAACCTATATAGGAAAAGGCTTTGATTAGAGTAAAATTACACAAAAATGCGTCATTAAAAGGCATTGGACAGACATAAAACCTAACCTTTTGAGCTGAAGAATACTTAATATTCTCTTCATGATCATGCAAGGGGAAATTCTTTGCTATGGAATAGCTATTTTCCTGTTAAGCAGGCTATTTCATCAATGATTTATTCCTGAGATGTAATAGGTCGTTTAAAATGGTGGTTTAAAAGTTAGGCCTTTTTTGTTTAATTTTCTCACAGGCAGTTGGTAATTATCATGGTCCTGCAGTTTCTCTGGAATGCTGTGGAGGGTCAAATGCCAATGGAACCCTGCTTTATAGGGTAATTAAGACAGTAGACATGGTTATTAAATACATCATGCTAAACTAAACTGGAATGCTGTGAAATAAAATCCAAAATCATAAATAAAATGTGGGTATTCTAGTGAAGGGGGGGGGGAGAGTCTTATACAATCATATTTGCAGGAAACAGCTCTGGCTGAATCACAGCTGAAATTCTGCTGTTTAAGTAGCTGCAGACTTGCTAAATGTTCTAAGAATATTTTTAAACCAAAAATAAAAGCAAATGTGCTCTGTGTGATTAGTACAGTAATCAAAATTCAACGTCATAGTGCTCAGTATATCTAAAGAATGTGAAAATACTCTACAATGAATAGAACCTTCTGTATTCTTAATTACCATGCATCATGTGCTGGAAAATATGTAGCAAAATTGGATGATGGATATAAGTTTAATGTGAATAACAAATGAAGTTTGGAGAATCCTTTAGAAAGTATCATGGGACAACGTGCTCTTTTTAAGGTCTTACCGAGGTATAGTTTAGCTGCTTCATTCATATCTTTGTGTTTTTACATGCTGCAGGCTACATATAGGGACACTCTAAGACTCCTGTTTGGGGAGGGTTGAAAACTAAGCTTGTTTTCAGGGATTGTTCTACACAGATCATGCTAAGCGGTGCTGAAAGGTAAAATATTGTAACCTCTAAAGATATTGCGCTTCCCAAAAATGTATGGTTGACTTGTGCTTTCATATATATACACTGAAAAGATAAGGTAATTTAATTTCTTTCCAGAAAATGTTGATGAATATACAAAAATGGTGGGAAATTGGCTTCAGAAAATGAGCGCAACTAAATCAAATAAAATCCCTATAATGCATATTCTGATTTGTACATGTGATCCATATTGTGTTGTCTTGCTTACAGTCTGGAAGTTTATAGATGCATGTTTACTGGCAAATTCATTGCATCACTAGGAAAAGAAAAAGGACCATTCTTAAAAAAAAAGAAAATAAATATTTCCGATTCTAGCTGTAAAACTGGAAGCCAAAATGTGTAGTTGACAGGCAGAGAGCCAGCTGACTTTAGATCACTAGCCGTTCCATCAGATCAGTCTTCCTATTTCCACATGGAACACATTTTAAGTTAACAATGTGTAGTTTGGCAAAGGAATTGTTTTTCTTTGGCATAGAGCAGTTGTCTCGTTTCTTTAAAAAAAAGTATTTTCTGCCTTCTTATATATACAGTGCATGTCCACATTCTTTTGAACTTTCAGTTACATCAAAAAAGCTTTACTTATACAATTACATTCTGGTTATTCTATTTTTTATGTGCATAAATGTTGAAAAATTACATTTAATTCATCTGTCCGCTGGATAGTGTAGCCTATCCAATTTTCAGGGTTTACTTAAATACATATTTAAATGTATATAAAAATGTTGATTAAGCTCCATGACTTCAGCCACTCACAAAACCGACCTCTTCTCTTAAAACAGTAATATAAGTAAGTCTCAATTGATAGAGAAGTATTTACAGAATGGATCTAGACTGTGAGAAAAAAGCAGGAAAGAATCTGATCATTTTGCTCTCACTCCAAAAACTGGCCATTTTAGCCAAAATGTATTTATAGCACAAAAAAGCAGTAGAATGGAATGCTACTTATTCAAACATTTGCAGTTGATTTATTCATTCCTGGCTACTTCCACAGAAAACTCAGAAAAGCAGAAATGCAAATTTTCAGACATTGGTTCCACATGAAATGGGACAGACCACTGCACCAGCTACCGTTGTGAGACCAGATAGAGCTACTGCTGCCTACACATAAAGAGAGCCATTAAGGAGAAGTTGTTTATTTCTGCTTCTGCAGAAATCATAAACACCAGCCATGAGTCTGACAGCACAAGCTGTGCTGCAGTAAATTCTAGTACTTTGCTGGCCATTCTAAGCTGCCCCGTAAAAGTTACTGTAGCTAAATCCCATATACATTTCATGAAATAATCCTGCTCTGAAGATGGTATCATATTCATGCACAGCAGGGTGTGCAAATGCCTATAAATCAAAATGTAGAATCTGAAATATCTATAAAAAAAAATCTGTGCAAATTTAACCATGACCCTTTGCCAGACAATAGGCCTTCATATGCTTTGCAGTTTAGCAGACACCAAGGAATTTTGTTTGGAAGTGATAGCTACTGTCTATGTAATATTTAGGACCTATTCATGGAGCATCTGGCAGAAAATAAAAGGGTTTCCTCCTCTAACATATGCTAAAGAAGGATGTGGTCCTGTGCCTGCTCCTCCTCTTCTGACTTTTTGCAAATAGCACAACATAAGAGACAGTTGTTTCTGGCTGCCCTGCTGCCTGTCATGGCTGTCAAGTGAAATCCCATGAATTATTGCTCTTCCAGATGTAAGAGATTTCCAGGCTGCCTTAAACTGCCTGTGGTTTGTGGTACTGGAGAGGAGAGAAACGAGATTAAACTTCATCTCATCAGTGCAATCTGAAAAGATCACACAGAGGACTAATAATCACAGCTTTTTCATTCCAGAGTCGGACCTAAGAGCTGTGTGTTTTTGTTTCAGGGTTATGTCACATTAAGCCTGTTGGAAGACATTGATTAAGGTCAAACAATGTTTGAAGAAGATCAAGAATAAAAAATTTAACTCTGTGTTGCTGCATACATTTTGCATTCTCCAAAAAGTGTCATGCATTATTTTCGCTAGCTGAAAAGGAATGGAGTGTGAGCTGAGTTTTATCATTCTAAATTGTTAGCACTTCTTAGCACAAGCTTCATTTGAAAGAAAAAAAAGAAAACGTTCACCGAAAATTATGACTCTAATGTTATAATTCCGAGGAAGCAGTCATCAAAAATATACTTTTTCTTGTCCGTAAAGGTCTGTGATATTTTTGATTCCTTGATTTTTTTATGATTCCCTGATGTATCGTGTTTGTGCCAGCCACACTGGCTTTCAGAGTTTCAGAGATAATCTGAATGTTTCATAGTTGGTAAACGATACTTATTTATGCACTGTTTAGTTAAACATTTTTCAAAGTGTGCAACTATAACCTCAAATAAGTTAATAAATATCAGCAGGTTCAAAATGCTGGATACCAATTGAACTAAAGCTTTTCATAACTGTTTCCAGAATTCTTCTGAAAATAAATTATGACCCCTTCCACTATATACTGTTCAAGTCCTGAGGGAGCAAACTTAAATAAGTCATTACATTTTCATTCTCTTTGATAAAACAAAAAACAAAAAAAACCCACACTGCACCTGGAAATTATAATTTAAATAACAGTTGTGACACAAACTAACATAATGCTTGAAAACGTAAGCATTGTAGAATAGTTACTGTTAGAACTTGGTGTTAATTAAATCAAGACAAGTTGAAAGGCCTCTGACATTTTGCTTTAGCCCTATTAGCAAAATATTAATTACAGATAAGGAAAATATGTTGCTTAAAGAACACCTGGAAATAATTGACAAATGTATGTGACTTAGATCAGAATAATTGCCCTGATTCGACCTATGTAGCTTTTCTGAAAACTGACGTAGCTTGTTTAAGTAATAGTGTTGGCTACCAGATGTAAAACCTCCCAGGCTAGCTTCCTTTTCCATTTGAGCTCAAGCATCTCACAAAGGCTCACTAATGTGAGGGAATACCAGTAAAATAGTGATGAAAACCATAGGTGCAAATGTCTGCAAGTGGATCATATGAAAGCATTTACTGCTTTTCAGGCATGTGTATTAAACCATAGTGGAAAAGAGCCCTTCATTGAAAATGCATTAATTATTTGACATTGGTTTTCCTCAGTCTTTTTTTGCTATGGGATGCAAGTGAAAGATTACAGCTGAAAAAATGATCATCATACTTGAGGTAGGCTCACAGAGTCTTTTCTTATGTTCTGTGTGAAGTTGTCTTGAACTGAAACCTCTGCTCCTTAAGGATTAAGGGATTGAAAAGCAAAGACTGAAGCTGCTGTAATTTAAACCCAGTGATTCTCTAGCACAAAGGTGCAAAATGGACTAAGCCAATCTGCTTCTTTGCTAGTTCAGCTAAGAAATAATTTTACCTTTTGAAAGTTTTGTACTATTAACATTCCAAAGGTGTCATTATCTTTAAAGCATTTTTTTCTCTTTAACATGAGATCAGAGCTGTGAGACACTGAAAAGGTGGACATGGTTTCAAATTGCAGTTTACCGCATCTCTGAAAAATTCCATCTGTGTGATGTACAGATAAATCTTAAACATAAATTTCATCAATGAATGCCACTGAGGTGGGTTTTTGTGTCTATAAAGGTATCTTGTCTCCATAAATACTTGTACAGCAGTTTTTGGTTGCTGTTTAAAAATGGTTTTAAATTACTAAAGAGTCATGAAAAGTATCATATGAAACAAACTGTGTTCCAAGGACCGTGTCTGTGTGCAAGAGAAGAAGGAGCATTATGTTATAGGGCAGATAATTAATACATTCACTAGACAGAAGAAATCCATTTAATTACATGGTAACTGATTGCAGGTTCTGAGTTTCAGTAACAAAATGACTGAATTCACATTTCAGGGTTGTTTGTTTTTTTAACTTTGTCATGGAGATACAGTACCTAATCCTGATCAAATCAAATAAAAACTGCTTTGAAAATATTCCCAATGGAATAGCAGTGTAGAAAAGGTTCAACCAGTATTGTGGTTTGGGCTCTCTAGCGTCGTGGTGACCTGTTTTTGATTCCTGGATCTGGTGCTTCATATACAGAGTGGAAGTGGCGGGGAGACAGTGTGGAGAGTAGTATGCTCCACTCATGAGAATGAAGTACCTCCAGCTCTCTGGATCAAGTGACCTGTCTAACCAATTTAGGAGTGACATTAGAGGGCTCCGAAGTGAGTTCCATTTAGTCCTCTACATTTCCAGAGTGCTATAGCTCCCCTATTTCTCTCTACACAAGGCTCCAATTCATGGCAACCTATCTTCTGGCAGAGGATTTTTCTTCCCACGGAAAAACTTAAATATGTCATCATCTGACGTATGTAGAAGCATACCAGCCAAAGGAATAATTTTAGACATTAGAGCTATTTGTACCTTACCTGGAATACACTGTAAGGTTTTAGTTTTGGGTGGGGGAAACTTACATAGAATCATAGAATATCAGGGTTGGAAGGGACCTCGGGAGGTCATCTAGTCCAACTCCCTGTTCAAAGCAGGACCAATCCCCAACTAAATCATCCCAGCCAGGGCTGTCAAGCCGGGCCTTAAAAACCTCTAAGGAAGGAGATTCCACCACCTTCCTAGGTAACCCATTCCAGTGTTCACCACCCTCCTAGTGAAAAAGTTTTCCTAATATCCAACCTCCCCCACTGCAACTTGAGACCATTGCTCCTTGTTCTGTCATCTGCTACCACTGAGAACAGTCTAGATCCATCCTTTTGGAAACCATCTTCAGGTAGTTGAAGGCTGCTATCAAATACCCCCTAACTCTTCTCTTCTGCAGACTAAATAATCCCAGTGCCCTCAGCCTCTCCTCATAAATCATGCTAGGAGTTGTGTCTCCCCCACCCTGTTCCCCTCTCCCACTGAACACTGCTGCCCGCCGCCCCATCAGCTGTCAATGGTGGGTGACGTGACCTCTGCTCTGACATGTGTGAAGTTGGCAAAGCCCTCTAGGTCCCTTCCCGGTGCAGGTTTGTTCTCAGTGACGCAGCCACTCGCTCTGTTCCCGGGAGCCCAGCACCGTGTGCAAGGGGCAGGGTGAGGTGTGACACACAGTACCGCCATGTTGTGAGCACTGCCAGAGTACGAATAATACCAGAACGTGCCGTGTGTTGGGCACTGCCCGCGACCTCCAGCACCGGGCGCTGTTCTCCGTGTGCTGGGTGCTGCTGGGGCAGTGTTCTCCGTGTGCTGCCTGGGACCTCCAGTGCCAGGTGCTGTTCATAAGTGGTTACATATTTGTGTTTGTGAACATTACCTTGTCAGTACTTTAAACTGTGCCCCGCTGTTTATCCATACTTCTGGCGTGGAGCTGGCAACCAGCAGTAGTGTGAGCTTTCCAGCACTTCCCATTCATAACCTCAAAGCCTAAATTGAAGGACCACCCTCTCTAGAGACAGAAGCAATTCATTTTCCATATTCACTGCTCTTCTCATGAGAGGAAAAAACTGCCAGTCGTGCCAAATTGTGTTGAATGATGAAGGGTGAGTTAGTTTTATCATATGGGCAGCTGACACAAAACTCTTTTTCACTTATCTTAGGTTGGACTGGAACTGAGTTCAGAGATGAAAGGTCAGTTCTTTATCCACTAAGCCCTCTAGATATTCCAAAATCCCCAGTACATTACAAATTTGAACAGTTTAAGCTCTCTTAAATAAAGAATCTCTTCTCGAGGTAAAGTGTATATAGATACAGAGCAGAAGAAACATGTGAAAGGTCATATATGTGAGCTTTTAACGTCAATAGTTTTATTTATTGTCTGGAGTCCAGTTTATAGGGCTTAATGAAAAAGCAAGGTAAAAAAATCAAGGAATCTGTACAATTTGACTACCTAAACAAAATTTGTTCTGAGATTCATTTTTAAAGGCAGAACCTACTTCTGAGCTTTATAGAATTTTGGTTACGTACTCATAAAGTATCTTCTGCTTGTTCCAATAAGCCTAAGAGAGTTTGACTGGATGATACCTTTTAAAAGAGCAGGTTCTCAATATTCATTTTTAAATAAGTACTTCCTTCCACGATATCTCCTTGTTTTGCTGCTGTATTTAAAGAATCTGTAGGCTTTGTATTTAGGGCTTGATCATACTTGCATTCAAGTCAATGGAAAAAGTCCTGGTGCAGGCTCAAATCTTTAAGTCTTTTGTAGCCTCCTATATTTTATTCTGCAGCCTATAGTGGTCTAAAATCCATGTTGGAGAATTCTAGCTGTTAAGCACTAGTAATTTACATTATGTATCAGGCAATATTATATATATATATATATATATATATAATAGTCTGATTTCCACAGGTGCAGAGCACCTGCAGTTTCATTGAAGTCAAAGGGAATGGTAAGTGCTCAGACAGACCCTATGAAAATCAAGCCACTTAACGCTTTTAAAAATTGCTTCATCAGTTGCAATGCCAGAATTTAAAAGATTAAAAGTGAAATTTGATAATTTGCTTCCTGTCAAATCAGTGTCATTGATTTTACAGTGGTATTATACACCACAGCATTTTGTTTGGGTGAATCAATTATCTGAATCCTCAAGTGGAGATTTTATTTTCATGGAATTTTGGATTTTGCCATTTCAGTAATAATGTGTGGTGGTGATGTTCTAGCTAACTGACAACTGCCTTTTGTGATGTAATTTAGAGACTTCTTAGTGGGTGAGCATCAAGACATACAGACTGAGAACATAGGAGGAAAAAAACAAAGCTGGATTAAAGATTGCCTTGAACTGCTGGAGCTCTGGCCCAAGGACTCTGTGCATTCTTGTTTAAAATGCCTTGAAAATAATACTGATCATTTCATCTCTAGTGCCTTTTATGATCTTTTTTTTCTATAAAATGAGAACAGGATAAATTGGGACCAACTTTAATGATAGAAACTAGATAATCAAAACGAGACAAAATGGCCAACTAGTTCTAATAATCTTTTCATCTTGTTTCCTCTCATTGTTAACGTGTGAAAATGTACATGCAAATAAAAATTGATCAGATATTTATCAGATAAAGTAGTTAGCAATACTATAGTCTGTTAATGCAGCACTGCATATGTAATTTTACAGGTTAATTAATGCAGCAGGGTTTGGTCATTTCAATATATTTGAGGACATTTAGGCTACCATTAGTAGGGCACAATTACATCTTTTGATTTGTTCATCCCAGAACAACCTGCAAACTCTTTATCTTTGAATTTTAAAGACATTTTTAATGATCTCTACAGCTAGGCAAACCATGTGGCAAAAGACTTCTTGATCAAAACAAATACTTGGCTTGATCTTTTGTGTTTAAGGATAAATGGTGCAAGCTTCAGAATACTAGCTTGTACAATGGATTTTTTAGCAAGCTGAGACATTCTTATTCTTCATCATGCACATTTTAAAACATTACATTTGCACTTTTTCTGTATACTGTAAACATCAACTCTCAGCCTCATTCATTAAAAAAGTATATGAACATTTAATAATTTACTGCAGACCTTGAACATGGGAGGCCAGGTGTGTTATGTGCTCTCACTGGAAAAAAAAAATACATCATTAACCAACATGAGTAAATCAAATGTGAACTCTTATTTGTTTAAAATACCTAAATGGAAATGAAATTTCACTCCCAAAAGTGTGTGTTCAAAGTCTACCAGGTAGATTAACAATCAAATTCTGTGGTGTCATACTGCCATGTTTTTAAGAAGGGCTGTCAAACCCCTTAATTAACTGGTAATATATGGGGCAGATCGTTTTTTATGTATTCTCATCATTGTGGTGAAATGATAATTTATCAAAGGTCACTTACAATACTCAGGGAACCCACAATGGACTGAAATGTAGGAAAAGATGAGTAATTTGGAACCTTTATGAAGAAATTGTGCTATATTTGGGCCTAACCTTGAAAAGCACTCATGGATTTCAACTATTGTACCAAAGGCAGCAATACAACTTCTCAAGGACCTTCATTTGCACACCAGAAACCTCACTGCTTCCCTATTATCCAGCACGTTAGTGTCAGAGTTTCACTGTTAGCATTCAGTAACCATAATCATAGCCTTGTGTTTTTCGCAAATGCGAAATAACACAAAATACAATTAAAATAACATAAAATGAAAAACTCCTTCTGCTGTAGTGGCTCCTGTGTCTCCTGTTCTGTGAGGCTGGGCCTGCCTCCCTGCTCCAGATGTTGTGACCTGGTGGAGAGGGTCACGGTGCCACTCAGGTGTGGCCCGGCTGCCCCTCCATCACAGTGCCCAGAGCAGGGAGCCGTGCTCAGCACTGGAGGACAGGACCCATTGCTGTGGGGTGAATGTGGGGCAGGCTCACTCAGCAATCTATCCCCACGATGTCTCACCATCACCCCACTGGGGGCAAGACCTGACACCAAGACCCAAACCCCTGAGAGGCTGAGAATGGACAAAATGAAATAACAATACATTTTTAAAAAATTACAAAAAATGAAAAGAATTTCACAGGTCTGTAGCCATTAGGATATCTAAAATATGTGGGGGTTATTTAACATATTTATATTCATCTGTCTTCTGTTTTGTTTTGCCTCTACTCTGATTTTCACAATCATTGGGGCTGTCGATTAATTGCGGTTAACTCACGTGATTAACTCAAAAAAATTAATCATGATTAATCGCACTGCTAAACAATAGAATTGAAATTAAATATTTTGGATGTTTTTCTACATTTTCAAATATATTAATTTCAGTTACAACACAGAATGCAAAGTGTACAGTGTTTACTTTATATTATTATTTTATTACAAATTTTCCACTGTAAAAATGATAAACAAAAGAAATAGTATTTTTCAATTCACCTCATACAATACCATAATACAATCTCTTTATCGTGAAAGTGCAACTTACAAATGTAGATTTTTTTTTTGTTATGTATTGGCACTCAAAAACAAAACAATGTAAAACTTTAGAGCCTACAAATCCACTCAGTCTTACTTCTTGTTCAGTCAATTGCTAAGACAAACAAGCTTGTTTACATTTATGGTAGATAATGCCACTGGCTTCTTATTTAAAATGTCACCTGAAAGTGAGAACAGGCGTTTGCATGGCACTTTTGTAGACAGTATTGCAAGGTATTCACGTGCCAGTTATGCTAAATATTCGTATGCACCATTATGCTTCTGCCACCATTCCAGAGGACATGCTTCCATGGTGATGACGCTCATTAAAAAAAAATGTTAATTAAATTTGTGAGTGAACTCCTTGTGGGAGAATAATATTTCTCCTGCTCTGTTTTACCCACATTCTGCCATATATTTCATGGTATAGCAGTCTCAGATGATGACCCAGCACATGTTGTTTATTTTAACACTTTCACTGCAGATTTGACAAAACGCAAAGAAGGTACCAATGTAAGATTTCTAAAGATAGCTACAGGACTCAACCCAGGGTTTAAGAATCTGAAGTGCCTTCCAAAATCTGAGAGGGACGAGGTGTGGATCATGCTTTCAGAAGTCTTAAAAGAGCAACGCTCTGATGTGGAAACTACAGAACCCAAACCACCAACAAAGAAAATCAACCTTCTGCTGGTGGTATCTGACTCAGATGATGAAAGTGAACATACGTCGGTCTGCACTGCTTTCGATCATTATCGAGCAGAACCCCTCATTGCATATCCTTTGGAATGGTAGTTGAAGCATGAAGGGACATATGAATCTTTAATGCATCCTGCACATAAATATCTTGCGATGCCAGCTACAACAGTTCTCACTTTCAGGTGACATTGTAAACAAGAAGTGGGCAGCATTATCTCCTGCAAATGTAAACAAACTTGTTTGGGAGTGACTGACTAAACAAGAAGTAGGACTGAGTGGACTTGTAGGCTCTAAAGTTTTACATTGTTTTATTTTTGAATGCAGATTTTTTGGACATAATTCTACATGTATAAGTTCAACTTTCATGATAAAGAGATTGTATTACAGTACTTGTATGAGGTGAATTGAAAAATACTAATTTTTTTTTGTTTTTATAGCACAAATATTTGTAATCAAAAATAAATATAAAGTGAGCTCTGTACACTTTGTGTTCTGTGTTGTAATTGAAATCAATATATTTGAAAATGTAGAAAACACGCAAAAATATTTAAATAAATGGTATTCTATTATTGTTTAACAGTGTGATTAATCGCACGATTAATCGCGATTAATTTTTTTAATCACTATTCATTTTTTTAATTGCTTGACAGCCCTAATTATTATTCTTGCACACCTTGCCCCTCTAGGGAATTATGCTTTTATTATATTCTGTCAAGGCATTCAGAGGCCTTTGGCTATCCTATGACATAGGTGCCAAGGATGCACTTTTTGTCAATGAGCTTCTGTACTGATATTTTGTACCTACTGAATGTCTGAGGAGTACATTAACAGAGTAAGTCACCACAATCCAGCCCCACATGTGGTAAGTGTATTATCTTTGTTGCCTTATCCAAATGGATAAACTAGTATTTCTTAAATTTGTAAACAGAATCCAGTAAAAGTAATGTGATTGGGAGAAGGTCCTTCTTAAAGTAGTAGAGACAGTGTTTTGTCCTGATTGCTGTGAGGAGAGGAAAGCTATCTAAAGACTGAGCTGAGAGTAATTTTGAACTTGAGGTATGGATTTTTCCAGGTTTGGAGCAATTATTCATTGATTCCTACTGGAACTCAGGGTGCTCAGTACTTTGGGAAATCAGGTGCTGAATTTCCTAGGCAACTCCTGAGAAAAGCCAGTATCAGCATTTTAGTTAAAAAAAATCCAAATTAATATAGATCCAGATTTAAAATTTGCCATTTTCAAAGGCACAAAAGACTCCAATTGGGAATTGGATGCCTGTCTCTTTTTTTGCGCTGGAAAATCTCCCATAAATGACAGTTATCACAAACCAACCCCATACTTTAGCACAAATTCTGCTGTCAGTTTATGCTCATGAAACATGTATTTTGTCTTCTCTGTTTCTTCTAGTCTTTTTAGAATATCACAAAAAATTAAAAAGTAGACTTTAGTCACTCTATGTTATGATATTCTGCATCATGATATAGAGGTGAGCTGGAAGGAAGATGTGTACATTGCCATGGAAGTTGTGAGAACATGTTGTACTAGTACCTTAGCTGTCACTTCCGACAGTCAAATGAAGTAAGTCAATGGATCTATGGTACAGGGGTCAGAGTGGCAGTATTTCTGAAGAATTCAGAGGAGCTGTCTGGAGAGTGTTGGTGTGTGACACAGAGGAAGAAAGAGAAAGATGAACAATGAATTCCCTAAAGCCATTCCCCTGAATGTGTTCCACAATAAATTTTAAATGTGTGTCATACTGTAGTGGAGGGGTCAGATTTACTAATTTGTATTAACTTCCTTATTTCTATAGTCTGTCAATATGATCTCACTTGGGGTTCTGATTCTACCACAGAGAAGTCGGATTTTGACCAAAAAGTGGAATGTTCTTCATTTTACTTAATTTACCGATATCTTTTACATGTGAAATGAACAGGGTGGCTGCATCCCTTTTCCTCTGTTCTTTAGCTGGCTGCTTAGTGGACAGAAGCTGCTGTAAATCTGCCACAGCAACAATAAGTGAATGGGCAAATGGGCATTTTCCCACAAAACAAGACAATAACTCGGGGCAAGAGAAAAGTGGACTAAGGCAAGTATCAGATGAGCAAGTACCTTTTCCCCAGCAATCCAGCTGGTGCGCCCATATAAATAAAAATATAAGACACAGATTAATGAAATAAGAAGAATGGAAGCATTAAAAAAAAATCTGTGTGTGGAGAGAAAGAACTTCAAGTAAGGACACTTCATTGAAGAAATGGAAGTACTGCCCTTGTGAACGTTCAAAAAGAGGCTTGTTTGTCTGGCTGTGAGCTGCCAAAAAGGATTAACAATTTTCCAGTGGAAACAACACCCCTGCAATCCCACCTCAGGGGTATCTCAGGTGTGAAGTGGGGGCTTTGGGAGAGGGCAATGTGCACTGGCTCAACTGGCCAGTAGTGCCCTTGTCTGACATAGTAGTTTATTTGTGAGCTCATTAAGCTTGGCCAGTCCTTTGGGGAACTCTTGCCAAAGGTCACAAAAGACAAGATTTTGCATAATGAATACATTATTTTTTTGTTTTGTTTTTAGTGCATAGGGAGCAAGAGGGTAATAGCAATGAAGCTTTGGAAAAGAGGAATGAAGCTAAAAGGAAATGAGTCCCTAAGGTAGCAAAATATGATCACCAAGTGGATTTAGGTTTCTGTTTTAGCAAGTGTGCCTGGAGGAGTGGAAATGCTTGGAAATATGCTGCCTTTTATTTAGATACATAGCTACAGCACAGAATGTGGACACCACAAAGGGTACCAATGCCTGCTTCCTCTACAGTGAGTCATTTATGTGGAAGGAACCCAGCCAGTGAATGGGAAAGGGTGGATAACGCAGTACATTTCGATGAAGATCTTTGGGGGAAGAAATGTAGGATGCTTAGTTATCCTAAAATCATACAGAAAATAAAGTTAGCATCAACCAATGTTGAGCCTAAGTCCTCCTCTGGGAACGATGCGAATAATACAGCTGATTTTGCATAGAAGAGTCTGATCTGGCACTTAAAGAAAGATCCGTTTGGGTGGTAAGAATTAAGTAAATTTAGGCATTTATGCTCAGATGGCAGGGGTTCACAACCCATTGCCAGATAATTCAAATAGTCATGTCAGATAAAAGATAGAAACACCAGCTATCAGGGTCAGTTCAAGGGTGCTACAAAGAGCACCAAATTCTAGTAAAGACAGATAAAATACTTCACTGGTTGCTAAGATACCCTAATCTGATGAAAGCTCAGTTGTATGAAGTTTTTTTTTTTTTTTTTTTTAAGGGTTTATCATTCCGTACGCTGGTCCTAAGATACAAACAGTGGCTAGGAAACCTAGATCACCAATTATGTAGCCTCAAGTAATTGGCAGAAAGTTAGAGGAGGAGGTGAGTTAGGAAGATAATAGCTGGTCTATTTGAGCACTTGAGGGTTTCCTTTGGGGGTTGTTTTGAAGAAGCTTCAGGCAATTTTGGGCTCGAGGATGAATCAGTGAATGATTACATTGATTTTCTGTGATGTTTTTCAATCAGCCTATCAAGATTCTTAGGACTTGTGATAAGGGTATCCTTTTGGCATAAGCAGATATAGAATCTACTGTACATTTTTAGAGAAGGTAGTTTTCATTTGCATTCATTTTCAGTTGTTTTGGGAAACAAAAGTTCTAATGAAAATATGTATTTCCTTCCAATGTACTCTTATTTTTGAGTCTGTGCTGCATGCGTGCAACTGTAAGGGGGTGTGTGATGATAGCCTCCTAAACGAGGCCTCCTAGCCCCTACTCTAAGCCAAGGTGCCTCCTCAAACCTTGCACCAATGTAGGACGAGGCTGCTGGAGCTCCACTCCATCCCACAACTGCCCCACCCTTGGAACACTCTCCCTCTTTCCCCTTATGTTGGGGGTGAGGCACAGATAAGTAGCTAATCTGCCTCCACCAGTTTTCTCCTAGCAGAGAGTTTTCCAGCCCAGAAAGGAAGTTCACGTCACTCATCACTGGCCACTTTGCATAAGTTATGTGGTGAATCCAGCCCTCAATTCCCAGTAGTTTTTCAACATCTTTCTGGTATTGAGATGCCCAGAACTGAATACACTGTTCTAGGTGCAGTCAAGCCACTGCTTTATAGATAGGGACTGTTGCCTTTATGGATAGTGATTTGCAGCATCTGTGTTTGCAGCCAGCAGGTGACACCGTCAGCTGTTTTCAACTCCTTTTTTCTTGCAAGATGTTATCTGACTTACTCTACACTATCACTCCTGGGTCTCATATAGAATTACTGCTCTTCACATATCATATACCCCATGTCTGTGTTTCAGATTCTCTTTCCAAGATGAATCATAATGGTTATTTTGTTAATTTCTTGACCATATTCTTAACTTTTCCAGATTGCTTTGTATTTTTTCTGTTCTGACTTGTGCTCACAACTCCTGCTAATTTAATTAACATACTTTTTAGAACATTTTCCAGATTATTAATGAAGATGCTACATAAAATTGGTCCTAATGGTGATCTCTCTGGCACTCCTTTAGTTGTATCCCCAACAATTCGTTTCACTGCCATTAAGTGTTGCCCTTTTATTGCCAATTGTTAACCCATGTGCCAGTGCTTATATCCAAGACAATCTAAATTTTCAAGTAAGAATTCATGAAGTACTGTAACAAATTCAAAAGATTCATTAGAAGGAAAAATAGGGATACAATGAAAAATGTCAATGAACAAAATTTAAAAACAGGATTCATAGCTGACAGCTTTGTCATAATGGGTGAACTAATGGGGAGCTAAAGTACCATAGGTTAGTTCTTTTGGATGGACAATCTAAGCCATACCTAGGAGGGTGAATCTGGTTTAAATAAAATATTATCACAGCAGCTTTTGAGTTTTTTCTGCCAGTAAATTGGTCACTCCCTCTAAAACAGCCATGACAAGCTCAATAGTGTGGTTTCAGGGTATCATCTTTTCAGATGACAGTGTAAACATACATATTTGCTGTTCCAAGAAGAATGAAAAAGAACTGTGGATCTTCCTCCATAGATAATCAAATCCCTTTTTCTGTCTAGAATGGTGGGAGAAAACATTAACTCCAAATCACAGAAATGTAAAATTTCTTGATGCATGAGAAGAGAGCATCATCTAAATTTCAATTTGAACAAGTATTGCAGAAATATTTGACATACTGTAGAAAGGTTTTCAACTGATGGGTTAGAGGCAACTAGGATTGGATAAACCATTTCTGATGCATTATGAGGATGCTAGATTGAAGGATTAGAGAAAGTAGCAGGAGCCACTCTGATAAATTCAAAATAATGTTAAGCAAAAGGAAAAACAGTCAAAATAGGTCAGGAAAAGGCATTAATATAAGCATATATTTTCCTGAGAGGAGATAATGAAAAAACTAGAAACAACTAGCTATGGATCTGTGGTTTTTCATAGGTGTGTTGAGTGAAAAAGTAGGTATCTTTTATTAGAGCTACCCAAATCTGAGGTCTTGACTACACAGACAAATTGCACTAATTTAACTACATCATGTTAGAAACTGATGTTAAATCAGTGCCAACCCCTGCTCAAGTGGACTTTCTTTAATTGGTTTAAGACTGCCTGATATAAATGTAACTTAAATTGGTAACCTAAGGTAAACTGAGATCACGCACTCAAACCGAAATAAGAGGTTACAAGGTGGTAGCACTGATTTAATTATATCAGTTTCTAAGCTAATTTAGCTAATTGGTACAACTTGTGTGTGTAGACAAGACCTGAATATGCAATGCAAATGCAGAGCTACAATATGCATATGCAAGTACATCAAAATTTCTAAACACTGCTTCTTGGAACAGCTAGTCCTGGAACCCACAAGGGGAAAGACAATTCTTGATTTAGTCCTAAGTGGCATACAGGATCTGGTCCAAGAGGTGAATATAGCTGAACCACTTGGTAATAATGACCATAATGTAATTAAATTTAACATCCTTGTAGGGAGGAAATACCAAAGAAACCCATCCCAGTACCATTTTACTTCAAAAAGAGGAATTACACAAAAATGAGCAAACTAGTTAGATGGAAATTAAAAAGAATAGTCTCAAGAGTGAAATGCCTGCAAGCTGCATAGAAACTTTTTTAAAACACCATAACAGAGGCTCAAACTAGATGTATACCCCAAATAAAAAAAGAAGTAAGGGGACCAAAAAAATACCACCATGGATAAACAACAGAGTAAACGAGGTGGTTAGGGACAAAAAGACATCCTTTAAAAATTGAAAGTTAAATCTTACTGAGAAAAATAAAAAGGAGCATAAACTCTAGCAAGTCAAGTGTAAAAGAATAATTAGGCAGGCCAAACAAGAATTTGAAGAGCAACTAGCAAGACACTAATAGCAATTTTTTTAAAGTACATCAGAAGCAGGAAGGCTGCCAAACAATCAGTGGGGCCTGGACAATGGAGGCAATAAAGATGCACTCAAGGAAGATAAGGCCCTTGCAGAGAAGCTAAATGAATTCTTTGCATCAGTCTTCACTGTAGAGGCTGTGAGGGAGATTCCAATAACTGAGCCATTCTTTTTAGGTGACAGCTCTGAGGAACTGCCCCAGATTGAGATGTCAATAGCAGAGGTTTTTGGAACAAATTCATAAATTAAACCATTAAGTCACCAAGACCTCAAGGTATTCACCCAAGAGTTCTGAAGAAACTCATATAAAATTGCCAAACTACTGACTGTGGTATGTAATCTATCACTTAAATCAATCTATGTACCAGATGACTGAAGGATAGCTAATCTAATGCCAATTTATAAACAAAAGCTCTAGAGGTGATCCTAGCAATTACAGGCCAGTAATCCTAACTTCAGTACCAGGCAAACAGGTTGGAACTATAGTAAAGAACAGAATTAACTAACACATAGATTAACACAATATGTTGGGGAAGAGTCCACATGGCTTTTGTAAGGGAAACCATGCCTCTCCAATCTAGTAGAATTCTTTGAGGGGGTCAACAAACATGTGGACAAGGGTGATCCAGTGGATATAGTATACTTGGACTTTCAGAAAGCCTTTGACAAATTCCCTCACAAAAGCTCTTAAGGAAAGTAAGCAGTTATGGGATATCAGAGGTAAGGTTCTCTCATGGATCAATAACTGTTTAAAAGATAGGAAACAAAGGGTAGGAATAAATGGTCAGTTTTCGCAGTGGAGAGAGGTACATAGCAGGGTCCCCCAAGGATCTGTCCTGGAACCAGTACTGTTGAAAAAATTAATAAAACTTCTGGAAAAAGGAGTATACAGTGAGGGGCAAAGTTTGCAGATGATACAAAGGTACTCAAGATGGTTAAGTCCAAAGCTGACTGTGAAGCATTACGAAGAGATCTCAGAAAACTGGGTGACTGGCAATAAAATGGCATATGAAATTCAATGTTGACAAATGAAAGTAATACACATTACTTAAAACATAATTACAACTACATATGCAAAATGATAGGGTCTAAATTAGCTGCTACCGCTCAAGAAAAAGACTTTGGAGTCATTGTGGATAGTTCTCTGAAAACATCTGCTCACTGTGCATCAGCAGCCAAAAAAGCTAACAGAATATTAACAACCATTAGGAAAAGAATGGAAAATAAGACAGAAAATATTATAATGCCCCTACATAAGTCCATGGTACACCCACACCATGAATACTGCGTGCAGTTCTGATCGCCCCATCTCAAAAAATGATATATTACAATTGAAAAATGTACAGAGAAGGGCAACAAAAATCATTAGGGGTCGGAACAGTTTCCATATGAAGAGAGATTTAAAAGAATGGAATTGTTCATCTTAGAAAAGAGACAACTACGGGGGGATACGACAGAGGTCTATAAAATCATGAATTGACAAAGTGTTAGTTATCCCTTCACATAACACATGAGCCAGGGGTTACCCAATGAAATTAATAGGCAGCAGGTTTAAAATAAACAAAAGAAAGTATTTTTCACAGAACATACAATCAACCTGTGGCACTTGTTGCCAGGGGATGTTGTGAAGGCCAAAAGTATAACTGGGTTCAAAAAAGAATTAGATAAATTCATGAAGGATAGGTCCAGTAATGGCTACTAGCCAAGATGGTCAGGGACGCAACCCCATGCTCCGAGTGTGCCTATACATCTGACTGCTAGAAGCTGTGACTGGACAACAGAGGATGGATCACTCAATAATTGCCCTGTTTTGTTCATTTCCTCTGAAGCCTCTGGTTCTGGCCACTGTTGGAAGACAGGATACTGGGCTAAATGGACCATTAGTCTGACCCAGTGTGGCTGTTCTTATGTTCTTTTTAGCTCAATTAATAAACCTTTACTGCAGCGTGTAGAATAAGGTCATATTTGTTAAGACTGGATGATGGGAGTGTGCATTTTAACTACACACAAACGTGGGCTGACATATAATAAGAGTCCTATTTTTACACACACAAATTATAGCAGAATATGTATAAATACATACTGTATGTTTCTATTAGTGATGGGACAGGATAAACATACAAATGAGGTGTTGAGGTGTGCATTTCCTTCATTAGCCTGCAGTAGCATTCTCATTAATACAGGATCACATTCTTCTGTGCTTCTTGTCCTATGCAGCATTATTAACCATGCGCTTAATGGACAACTTTGTGCACTTACATTGTGTAGGATAAAGCTAACGTTGTTTACAGTTCAACATTACAAAGAGCAAATCTTCATTGGCAGGACAAGAGGCGGTTGTGGTGGAAACACTGAGCCCTCCCAATTGTCCCAGTCACTTACACATGCACCCTCAGAGTTTTACCAAGGCTATGGGTACTCCAGTCTTCTAGTTTAACCCATTCAGGGACACCGTAGCAGGGAAACACAAAACACAGATTTAGCAAAGACATTTCTTAACCATAGGCACTTTACTATTAAAGTACCTGAGAGTTACAAATCTTTGAAAATCACAAAAGTCCTGAGATGTGCCCTTTCCAGTCTGACCTCATGCCTTCTTTGGGACCAGGTTTGTCATCATGTCACACTGGACAGAGTCCCTCCTTCCCTCTCTTTCCTGCAAGTCATTCTTACAATATGGTGATGGTCAGGCCCCTGCACATAGGAGAGCCCCACTCTTAAGTAGGTCTCTGTCACTGTGCCATGTGCTCTACCTAGGAAGCTTGCCCTGCCATGCTTGCCCCACCACCCCTGCAGGTGGCTGTGTAGAAAGGCCATTGTTCCATGGGGATGAGCCAGTCATTCGAAGTCTATAGTTGGCTCTTCAGTGAGGTATCAAACACTTTTCCCAGGCAGGGCAGCTGTACAATATGCTGTCCTGAGGCTAGTTCAGAATAGTCTTCAACAGATAGCACAAAATAGAGTTCATAATTTGATACAGACACATCCCACTCTGTTGCAGTCATCATTACACAACATAACTGTAACAAAATACCCAGGGACATTTATTCATCATAAACCTATATCCCACCCATTGACTTAGCATATAGGCAAATAAACAGTTTTTTAAAACAAAAGAGGTAATTTCTAGTATCCACGGAGTCCAGAAATTAAATTGTATATGGATATACATAGTACTTAGAGAGTTTACATTTAATTATTTGGGGATAAGGAAAAATGACTATATAAGGAGATGCATCTTTGGGAAAGGTGACCCTCACCAAGACAATATTATTCCAGGCATCTTGAGTGGCTGCTGACTGTATGAAGGAGCCTTACTTCTGAAAAGGAACAGGGCTAATCTTATATGTAGCAAAGGTGGACTAATTGATGAAAATATGTAGGGGATGAAGTGCACTCGTCAGATGCCTGCATCTACCCCTTTATTTATAATAGAAATTTATTCACAGATAGTAATGTCAATTTAGTAGATGCTGAATTGGTACAATGATCAAGATGAATGCTTGGGTGTTTTTTTTTTTTAATGAAACCTCATATTGTATAAGTAAAGCGGTGGCCTTCATCTCAGGCATTTCATTACCCAAGCAACTGACTGATAATGGACCATTGCATCATTTCTTATTGCTTAAATAATGGTGTTATACTGAGTGAATGTAAAGCAGGACAGGATGAATATAGGAACATACCAAAGTTTAATACTTTTTCTTTTTGCTATATTTAAAGGTTTCATTGGTTGCAAAATGGTATTTTTTAGAGTCTTAAAGGATATTTCTAGACATTGAGGTATTTGATTGATTTCTGGTTTCCACCGAATTTACCCTGTTAGTATTAACTACCTAAATAGTCCCTCATTTCTTCCTGTTTTTGTTTTTTTTAATTTCACATTACAAACAAGTTGGGCCAAATTCAGACCTGGTTTAAGTCTACGGCTTTCACTAGGTCTGAATTTGATATTTTGTCTATACCTCTGTTTCCACTAGGAAATAGATCAATGGCTGGAAATGGTTAACTATAACAAGTCCCCTTCAACTGGAGCTGAAAACTATTTAGCTCCTAGCATACACAGTACAATGCCATTTTCAGCACAATCACAAAAACTGTTCTGCAGACTTGGTGCAGTTAAACCACTTTCAGGCCCAGTCCTAGGGGATCTGTTGATGCTGGTTATCATTTTTAGTCAGTAGCCTAAAGGCAGACAACCATTTTTTTGCCAATGGGTGAGTGTCTAATGTAGACAGGACTTAAAAAATAAATGTATATGAACTCTTACTTATCTTTATGATACTTATGTGGATCATAGTTAAAGGCAAGCTTTTTGAAAAATCCTTCCAACATCTTAATCAGAATCTCATATTTTCTAATAAAACTTATTGTAGATCAACTGTAGGACAATGAGAAAAGACACACTAAAATTTTGCATGTGCTAGATGAGTACTACAGGAGGATCACTAGTAAATAATCTATAGTTATGACAAGCCACAATATTTTCAAGGTGCTCAGCAACCTCAAAGTGAATTACACAGCTAGACCATAATGAGAACAAGATTCTAGAATAATTTCCTGTCTCTCCAATTCAGCATGAATGAATAGAGTCAACATCTTTCAAAAGATTTCATACAATGGACTGAGTCCTTATATGAAGAAGCAGCAAAACATGACAAATTTGCGTGCCTGCTTTTGACATGTTGAAACGTTTTTTAATTCACATGTTCTTCCTCATTTGTGAGCTTTTAAAACAACAACAGACATACAGATAATTTGATAGCTTTGGTGGTAGCACTGTGGATTGCCATGCAAAAGCTCTGGGTTTGGAAGCAACTCCGAATTGTTGCCCTTTGGATAGAGAGAAGGCAGTGGCTCACATAATACAAAAGTTAAGCATTCAGCCAGTGGAATTCAGGCTTTGCTAGTACTCTTCTAGGAGCATTCCTAGTGCTTGGGACTGTAGGCATGGGGTGTGGAAAGGTAACCAAACCAAAGGAAGGAAATTAAGTGTAAAAGCAGAACAAAGTATCAGCCCAGCATAAAGGGGTGGTGAAAACATAAGGACCCATTGAGAATACCCCACCTCCGCCATCCAACTTTGGAGAGGTAAAAATTCCCTTAACATATGACAGGTTTCAGAGTAGCAGCCGTGTTAGTCTGTATCCGCAAAAAGAAGAACAGGAGTACTTGTGGCACCTTAGAGACTAACAAATTTATTAGAGCATAAGCTTTCGTGGACTACAGCCCACTTCTTCGGATGCATATAGATGGTTCTATATGCATCCGAAGAAGTGGGCTGTAGTCCACGAAAGCTTATGCTCTAATAAATTTGTTAGTCTCTAAGGTGCCACAAGTACTCCTGTTCTTCCTTAACATATGCTCTTTCTGGAGATGGTAGATGAATGCAAACTGAAACAGAATATAATGAAACACACACTTTCCGCCATACTTTTTATTAAATCTATAAGAGTTTGATTACAGATGCAGAATTTCAGTTTATCAGACTCCTGTTGCATATTAGAGTTACCACAATAAATGTATGTAGCAAAGACTGATGAGATGACATCACATATAATAACGATTTCTTTTTTTTTAATTTAGAAAGCATATAATAGTTCACTTGGCCTAAACTCCATTTTTCTTTACAAGTACAAATAGCAGTTTGGCATTCTAGGTGAAATAATTTTTTTTAAATGATCACTATCTTTTTCGGTTTTGAGGGATATGTTCTTAGTTCTGAACTCTTAATTCTTAGGTAGATCTTGAAAAAAGTAATCAGGATGTTTCTTTATACTCTGAGGTTATGTTAACTGATCCTTTTAGTCAATGTCTACTTGCCTATATAAAACTTAAAGATAATTTTATTCTCTGTCACCTCTGCTGTCTTGTATTTTATGCTAGCATTAGACTGTTTATTTTTAGACTGGGGGAAAGTGAAATTATATATAGTAAGCAATTAAGACCTAGAATTTTCAAGCTGTCATTGCAGATTACGGACAAAATTGTATTTTAGTTGAATCTTACTAGTAGACAATGTCAACTCTCTGTAGTCTACCTGCCTATAATCCACTGCCAAGAGTAAATAAGGAGTCTTGGGCATTTTTTTTTTTAAGTCTGTTACCTCTATGTTACAGAATTCATGAGAAAGGAAGAAAAGTATATAAATATAAGCATCGGTTTCTCCATTTTACTTTAGATATTTAACAAGGAACAAATTACTATCATCTCATCTTGAGGTGAGTAGTTAGGAGCTTGAGGAACTGGGAAGACAGGGCTAACCATTTCAAGCATTTTTGACCATTGTACAAGCATTTTCAACCATTGTATATTTATGATGAAACATTGTGGCAGTGGGAAGAATCACACAGAGGTATCTACTGTAAGAACTTGGCTGCCTAGGAGTAACAAAGTCTGCAGAACCACTGAAATATGGAGATTTTACTTGCTTTGAAATGTCTAACCTTGCAGAACCACTGTAGATGACTCTAAGTACTAGTGTGTACTCCAAGGCCCTATAAAGTTTGCCTTAGAATACCCAGTTCCTCATGATTACCATAGACACTGGTGGGAGTGCTCCAGAAAGGGTTTAATTGCCTTGGGATGCCCAACTGAACTGTGGAAGGAGGGATTAGACATAGTTATGAATAGCAAAATTTACAAAGGGGACTTGGACTTGGACATGGGACCCCCATGACTGGCAAAGCAGGAAAACCTGCTGTGGATGAGGAGTCCTGAGGACAATGCAGGTGTTGAAGAAAAGAAAGGCAATTTAAATAAGGTGGAAGAGACAATGGTGCAGGATGGGTCAGTACATCTAGGCAGATAGGAAGAGAAAGTAGCATGCAACAGTCCAGTCCAATGAAATGCACCAGAACAGTCCATGTGGAGGCTGAGGTAGGAGAAGACAGCAAGAGAAGAACTGTGACCAGGTTGCAGGTCAAAGAGCATTAGGAACTGTGCATAGCTTGCCACAGCAGTGATGGGAAATACTTGGGAGAGAGAGGAACACAGAGAGCTAGCTGAGAGCAGCTGGAAGTGGGCCGATAGAGAGAGGAGTATTCTTTGAAAAAGACTGAGATAAAATGGAGTCCCGGGGCCAGAAAGAAGGAATCCAGGAGCGAGAGCTGCAATGAAACAGGTGAAGGAGGCTACTGCATGCTGGAATGAGAGAATCAGAGATGGTTTTAGGGAGTCATACAGCTGGAGAAGAAGCAGGGGAGGACTGTTCAGACAGAAAGGTCCATCATAGGGCAGAAAGGTTTGTGATAAGCAGAGAGATCATTCAAAGAAGGAGTCCAAGGAGCCACCCGGACATAGGACACTTGCCTTCAGGGACAGGAGTTTTTATGGCTCTGTGGGTGCTTCTATTCTCAATTTGGAGAGAATAAGGCCATGTCTAAACTTGCCAGTAGATTAGCACTGCTAGACTGGATGCAGTGGGTGTCAATTTAGCGGTCCTGAAGACAGGCTAAATCGATGGGAGAGCACTCTCCCATCGATTTGTGTACTCCAGCTCACCGAGAAGCGAAAGGGAAGTTCGCGGGAGATAGTGCAATGTAGACACCACAGTAAGTGGATCTAGCTATGTAAACTTCAGTTACATTATTCACTTAAATGAAGTAGCGTAACTTAGATTGATTTACCATGGTAGTGTAGACCAGCCTCAGCCTTTTTACCTTCCAGTTCCCAGCATGATGTAATATTTTTCTTTACACTGGGACATCTTGTTGGCAGAACTGTATCTCTAGTCGTTCCTGACTTCCTAGAGTTTTCTAATATGTTATTTTAATGAGGCAGTGATGTGATTTAAAAAAAATATTTGAAATAACTATATAGTATAGCACAGGGAAGTTTGTGATATGTAGTGTAGGTAGGGCTCAATCCTGCTCCTGTTGAAATCAGTGGAAGTTCTGACCCTGTCATAGAGAAGTAACTACTAAATGTTTTACCAACCACCTTGTAAATCAAAGCTGGGTCACTAAATATGGAGGGCAAATTTTCTGGTGGTGCTCAGGGATGTTTTATAGTGACTGACTGTAGCACTGCATGTGACCATGTCATTAATTTGGTAGTATTATCTTTTATATAATAAACTCTGCCATACAGTAGTATACTTAATAATGTCATTTTTAAAGCTGAACTAATAACAGAAACTTTCATGCAATGCTGCAGGACAGTTTATCATACGCAACCCTTTAAAATCCATCTAGATCTTATTTCTGGCAAAACCAGGAAAAGGTACATTAAAATACATTGTGTTTATATGTATGTTTGATTTATGCCGAGGCAGTAACTAGGGTATGGGACTATGACTGGGAAACCTTGGTTCTGTTCCCAGCTCTGCTACTGTATTGCAATGTGACTTTGAGTAAGGGCTTCTCTACACTAGGGGTGCTACAGCGGCACAGTTATGTCACTGTAGTGCCATAGTGTAGATACATCCTACATCAACAGAAGGGGTATTTTCATTTGTGTAGGTAATTCACCTCTCTGAGCAGCGGTAGCTAGGTTGACAGGCACATTCTTCTGTCAATCTAGCTATTTCTACATCGGGGGTAAGGTCAGTATAGCTTTGGTGCTCAGCAGTGTGAATTCACACCCCTGAGCAACACAGCTATGCCAATTGAAATGTCAAGTGTAGACCAGGCCTAAGTCATATAAGTCTAGATTTTCAAAAGTGCCTGTGAATTTTGGGTGCCTCAAGTTTGAGCAGTCAACTTGAGATACGTAGGTGTCTCAAGCTGGGCAGCTGAAAAATGAGGCACCGCAATTAATAGAGATTATTAAAAAAATGTGGCCTTAACCTCTCAGCACCTCAGTTTCTATATGTGTCTAAATGGGAATAATGATGCATATCCTACCTTTATAATATGTACCAGATATAAAGTGCTACATATGAGGAAAAGTACTATATGAGTGCTCAAAATTGTTAGTTTTCACCAACCATCTTTTTAAAAGATGAGTCTTTAGCTAGCTCCACTGGTTTTAGTAGCAGATCTATGGTACCAGTGATGGAGCTTAGTCAGATATAGGTGATACCTGTGCTTGATTCAGGTTCAACCTTGGAAAATATACACAGTCTGTATTTAACCCAATAAGCAAAGAAATATTTACAAAAAGGGCTATCTCATTACTAGACGTTAATTTACAATTAGTCAAACAGATGATCTGATATCTGCTAATGAAACAAATATCAATATTACATTTTAAAACAGGATATTACACAGGAATATATACATAACTAGAATGATAGGTTTTTCAAAAAACAAATCTATAAACCAAAGCTACCTTTGAAAGCTACAAAAAAGTCTGGTCTTATAAAAGAGGAATTTAGGATGCATATTAAGCATCCAGTATAAAAAATATTATATTAACAAGCATTGTTAAGGTTGCTGTGGTAACTTCTCAGTTTTTCCTTAATAGCCATGTAAAGCTTTCATTAATGGCTAGCACGAATTAGACCTTCTCCTAGGCAATTTGAACTCATGTATGGCCATCTATTAAGGGTTGTTTTTTTTAATTGAATGAAGGATTTCAGCCTTTTTTTAAAGCAGAGTGGTTGTTTTTCCTGATGCTTTCCCGCTTTTAACTTCCCTGCTCCTGAAGTGTTACTTAAGGGCATCATTAGTGAACATTTGGGGCAACTGCCCAAATATTAATATCAAAGCCCTCAATGTATTTTCCATTTGTTTTGATTGAGACATTTAATTTTGCCTTCATTTTCTTCATGATTATATTGACCACAGAGATTGAAGTCTCGTCCTTTCCCTCTGAGCACCTTTTCAGTTTGGCAAGAAAAGTGGTGGAAATACTACAAAACTAAAAATTCTCACCACTTTGTCCTCCTAAACAGTGTATGCATAGGTGACTTTTGTTATATATATACTGTTGCTGCTGAATACATTTGTTAAAGTGTCCTCAATTTGACGAGTTCCATCTGTGTGGAATCTCCCTTTAACCATAATATCTTGTGCTGTGATCTCACAAAGTAAATATCTGTATTACAGTATTAAATAAACAAATAATCAGGAAATAGGTACCTTGCTTTAAGAAGGCCTAAATATGGTTAGCCTGAGTCAGTAACTGGATGGGAGAATTCCGAAGATCAGCTAGATGTTGTATGAAGTACAATAAATACTACTTAGAGTATGCTTGCATAATCAAGGTGCTAAACAGATATTAACCATTCCAATTAATCCTCACAGCACCCCAGAGAGAGAGACATGTATTGTGCTCTCCATTTTACCGTAATGATGAAACAGAGACCAGGTTTAAATGCCCAAGACCACATATCAAAATGACTGACGGAGCCAGGATTAGAAAGCAGGAATTCCTGGCTCTCAGTTCCATTTCCATTCCACCAAACCAATAAAAAAATCTATTGTTGGACATGGCAATATGTGGCACTCTTCCCTCTGGCATCAATAGTGAACAGTACTTGGTTTAGAGGACTCTGCGCAGCTAATGAATTCATCTGTCAAATTAGACAATAATTAATGTCCTGACTTCTTTTAGTCACTAAAGAAAATGTGGTGTTTTTGTAGCATAGGGACCTAGCATCCTTGCCGAATTCCATTTCTGATGTTACACTGTTTTTACTGCACCTAAATCCTCTCTGTAGTTTCCTTCTTCACTTCATATCATAAACTGTGTGTAATATTTCTGTGCACTGCTAAGAGAGCTGCTGCAGCCCGCCCATCCCAGAGGAGACTGCATTTCAGTGGTGGATGACATGCTCCCTATTTATTCATTACCTACCTCACATGAATGTTCTGAAGTTTAAGTAATTAATATTTGCAAAGCACTTTTAGATGCTCAGTTGAAAGGTATTATAGAAATGCAAAGTACTGTTCTTCTTTTCAGGCAGGATGTATCCAATACACCCCATTTCTTGTAACTTTTAATGAGGGCAATAGGCAACAATGAAGTGGTGGACCCTGATCCTGACCATCTTCTTTCTGTTTGTGTTTGGGAGCTCTCTTGGTGGTGAGGAATTGGAAGGGTCAAATTAAAATTCCCCAAATTCAATAGTTTAAATCCTACAGTACTGAAAAATCTTTGGTTATCTTTTTCACTTTGCCTGATGGTAACAAATTTTGGAAGAGAATTCCTTATCCTTTCCTATAAAAATCTAATCTTTTTATAGCCTAATCCCACGAGGAGTGGAACTGAGGACCTCTTCTTGGCTTCAGTAAGAGTTGCAGATGCATCGTTTCACAGGATTCAGCTCGTAAAGTGGTGTGTGTGTGCGCATATAACATATAAAAGGAATGAAAAAATATATATTTTTTAAAAACTTCATTTTAGTTTTATTGCTCTAAAAGAAACTTTTCAATAGGATCTTCAAGTGGGACATTCAAGCAAGTCAGCTAATATTCTGTATCTTTTGAAAGTCCTGGAGGACCATTTGGTGAATCAGAGAAGCATGTGTTTTTCCTTAGTAATCCAGTTTATTGCATACATAAGACCCAGTCCTAAAGTCCCCAAACTTACAAAGTTCCCAGTGAAGTCAGTGTGAACGTCTTCTGCTCTAGGATTTCTACTTCAGTTCCACAATTCAAAGCATAATCATCAGAAAACTTCTGAAGACTGAGATAGAAATATACATAAAATTCAGACAGAAATTATAGCCTTTGTTTTTAAAATTGTATGTGTATGGCATAAATATTGTTTAAAACATTATTTCTTTAAAAGTCATCACATCTGTCTTTGCCTGCTTTCTATTGTACCTTACCCAAGTCTAACCTATTTCTTGAAATCTCATTTTAAAATAATGTTTTATTAATGGTCTATTAATAGGCAATCATTTAAAATAAGTCTGATCAAAAAGTAGGACTAATTTTAAATCATTGTTCCGAAAAATGTTTCATTTATTGCATTCCTTGTGGCTATTTAAGTTCAAAATTGTATAGCTAGAGGGTAAATTGCAGATACAGCAGCTTGTTTTATCATTATGATGAAAACATTATTCAGATTTGTAATACTAATTAAACTTTCCCCATGACCCTTGACTTTTAATACAAAAGTTGTGTCTCTGTTTTAAAAAGCTTCATTTCTTCAAAGCTATCTATGAAATATGCTAAATGTGTCTGATAGTCAAAGGATACATCATCATTGCAACTTAGTCTTCATTTTAGTTTAGTTTAGAGAATTCAGAAACAAGAGACAGATTTTGTTTCCTACTGCGAGGCAAATGTTCAGTATGCAGATGGATTCAGTCACATGATTCCCATTAATTTTAATAGGAGATGCACAGGTAAATCTGTGCGCTGAAATTCACGGGCAGTTAATGCCAACAGAATTTACTGTTCCCAATTTTCCTCTCTGAGGTTCCTGTCTACCTGCACCTCCCAAACACCTCTATGAGGGTACTGAGGGAGAGGAGAAGAGGGAGCAATATAAAGTAATTCAGATAAAAGCATTCAGAGTTTTATATGTTTATATGATTTGCTATATATGTGCAAGGATGAGAAATGCACAAACAATCTGCATCATCTGGGGCAGTGAGTACTTTTGAAATGTATAAATACAATGTGTTTTGCACAGTGCACTCTTTTTTTTAGTCATAGTATGTAAGAATTACATACAAATCTAAAAGTGTAGATGTTTTTAGTGATAGGAGCTATATAAGCACCTAGGTAAATACTACTAATAAAAAATACGAGAAAAATATTTAGAATTTTTATTTATAATTGACCTAATAAGTATTTAATTAAATTATCTAAATTCCTGTGATCTGTAATCCAGAACAGATTCTTGCTGAATCCATTTGGTACCTCAAAAAGTGTAGGTGGTGGGGTGTATAGTACCAGTGTCTAAATGAAATACACAGAAATGATCACCAGCAGTTCTGTTGAGTTTTGGCCCATCAGCAAGCATTGAGAAGATAAGCACTCTTTTGAATAAAGGAGGAAGGGAAGCTTAGAAACATGAGTAAAGAATATGATAGGAGACAGCAAAGCAGAACAAATATTTGTTAACATCAGGTCCACTTTCTGCCACCATTGCTTCTACTGAAAACAACAGACTACTTAAATACTAAGGATCTACTCAGCATTAGTAAGGGGGCAAAATTGGCGGTTTTGTCTCAAAGGGATTTTCTTCTGAGCCCACCTTGTCAAACTGTGAATATGTAACATGATTTGCAGATCAGTCACTAATGCCAAATATGCAGTGAAGCTATACTTATCTGGCATATAACAGTAGTGTATATATCTTGTATTTATTAGATAGGCAGCCACTTGAGTTGATCAGCTACAAAAATTTCATTGAAAAGAGAGAGTTGCTCACCCACTATGAATAAATGTAGTTTTCTTCACCACTTGCTGAGTCAGCCTCACTTGTGGTCTGAAAAATGAAATCAAAGAGATTCTGCATATACTTTGTTTTCAATTTGGGATACTGAGGGCAATAAAAAGGGAACTTTAGGACCAGATAAAGTGGCTTGCCCTACGCCTTTTGCACTGCTCCTGCAGCACAAATGGAACAGAATCCAGTTCTAACTCCCCTGCTGGGTATACTCACAGGGTGCATAGCCAGGTGATAAGTCACTCCCCCTCCAGTCCCCGGCAAGGGGAATGTCTCTAGGGAAGGAGGAACATCCAATGCATTCTGATTGTGCTCAGCTGGCAAACAGTTCCTGAAGGATCAATGCCAACTGGTACAAGTTAGAGCAGCCCCCAGGCTCCCTTAACATGTGCCCAGATGAAGAATGGGTAGAGAATCAAGGAGCCAAACAGCTTCCTGGCAGGCCCTCTCTCCTGTACTCAGTAGCTGCTGAGCACATCAGAGAGTCTGGCCCTCTGTCTTTATAATGCAGCTCACCAGTAGAACTGAACACGAACTTCTCAAGTGCTCCCTGCATATGGGACATCTAAAAGAAACACAAACTGCAAGTGACTTAGCTTTTTTCTAGGGCAATTAATAGGTTATTGTTCTGATCTTTATATTGACAACCGTTCCACTGGTTTCTTTTGCACTTACTTATATTGAGGTAGCATTCTGATCTGGAGATGTATTTGGCCTGGATATAATGAGAAGGAAGAGGACAATGACTTGGCCTCCAGCACTTAGCTAATGAGTTCATCTTGCCAAGAATCCATTTCCATATGGGGCAGTTGTTATTATTGCCCCTTTTGCTTCTTCAGGCTATATACTTGGAAGGATTCATACTTCTGTTCTCTTAGCTACCCTCCATGCTCTTAAAAAATTGTTACAGACCTCATTCTCCTCTTCATGGATGGAATACCATTTGACTATGGATAGTTTGATACACATATGGTTTTATTTAATATCCTATCTGATTTTTGACACAACAGCTTAGTAACACTACTTAATATGAAAGGCTATTTGAAAACACCTGGCTGAAAAAAGCAGAGGCTGAGAAGACAGGTGCTCTGCGATGTGAAAAAATGCTGGCTATATCTTCACAGTACCAGCCATAACGAGAGCATTATTGACATTCCCATCTGAAGGCAGAACATACTCAAAAATAAAATTCTATATTAAATTAATGGAGATATCCCATCTCCTAGAACTGGAAGGGACCTTGAAAGGTCATTGAGTCCAGCCCCCTGCCTTCAGTAGCAGGACCAAGTACTGATTTTGCCCCAGATTCCTAAGTGGCCCCTTCAAGGATTGAACTCACAACCCTGGGTTTAGCAGGCCAATGCTCAAACCACTGAGCTATCCCTCCCCCCTATGTAATAGATTGCAACAGATAATCTGGAAGGTTGGAGGGAACAGATCTAATTTTGGAGCCATATAATGCCACATGAAAAATATGGCTTGGTGAAAGGCTGCCTTTTTTGTATGCCAAAAAAATAGTTACTTAGAATGCTGTTGTCATTTCTGGACTTTCAGAGGAGTGTCTTTTCCAGCCTCAAATTTGATAGTATGGACTCTGCTATACTTAAGAGAACAAAGTGTGCATGGCTCACTGAAGAAGATTTAATAAAATATCTTCATGCAACAGCAAAATGTGATCTCACACACACTCGCTCAATTTGGAGTCTGTTAGAAGAAAGGCCTGCATGAGGAGCAAAATAAGGTGCATCGCTGACCGTTAACAATAACGGTGCTATCTGAAGGCAATTTGAAAGATAAGGAAAACTCTAAAATACATTTTTGTAAGTTGTGAGAGAAGATTCGGAAACATTTATACACATTTAAATAACAAACCTTTGAAAGACAGAATGTAATTCATATCTGACATGTTCCTAGCCACAGAAGAAGAGATCAAGTCATAAAGAGGCTAACATATGTACAGTTGAATATCATCAACATAGAAGAGGTGGTAAAGGTTAAAATGACTGAAAGGAAGAAACTATAAGAAAGCTCATGGTGGGACCTAGTAGGATTCCACATCTGTGATGATATGTCCATAAATTCTCAGTTGGCTGTTCCAAGTCTGGATGGATGATGATTCACTGTCTACATTTCATAGTCACCATTTCATTCTCCATCATTTGTCTCAACCTCTGACATTGCACTACAGAATATTCTGCTCTTGTTTTGTAAATATGAACTGGACAATGTTGTTTTGTTTTTAAAAGATGACAAAAGTACTCCTGGAGAAGCCAGGATATTTCTTCCACCATTGCACGGAAACTGTTGGGGTTGCATCATCTGATACCTAGATCAATATTTCAGTAGCTCCTCTCTGTCCCTCAGTGCCTGGAGAAGGATTCTTCAACTGTTGCACCTCTTCTCCTCCCTGATAACACAAGTTAAACAAGCATAGAGGTGTGTTTGTTTACACACAGGCATTCAGTTCGTTTCTCACATATTGCTGAGATGAAAAAGCTGGCTTATATGCGAGTTTATATGACATACAGAACTTCACTAGTAGTCACACAATGTGAGACAATAATTAGCTGCCTTCGGTTCTGAGGGGCATGAGAGGCAAACTTCTGGCTCCTCTATCAGAGAATAACATCATAATAACTATTCATTCTGTTCTGTTCTAAACCCATATTTTATTCCATTACTTCCTCAAAATTGTTCCATTTGGGCTAAAATTTCTCATGCATAGTCTCATTCCCAAAGTGAATTTGTTTTTGTAACTTCCATCAAAATTGGCTGAAATGAGTTATGAGTGCATTAAAAAGATACATAATACCCTTTAAAACATAATGCAATTTTTATAGTTGGAATAGACAAAAATAGGTTCTTTGTTAAACTTCAAAGCTGCTGTTGGCTTGTGCCCACACCTGTACAGCTTTATATATGAATGAGCTTGGGCAGGAACAAGGTCTCAGTCATCAGTGAGGGATAACTGCCTCTGACACACTTGATGAATTTTCACATATACATAGTACTTCATTTTTGTTATTTATCAACTAGGTGCCCAATGCTGCTGGCGGGCCTGGATCTCTGTTGCACTATGGCTGCTTTGCAACACTGAAAAGCAGCAATACGCCTGAGCAGAGGAATCTGCTACTGAGATGGGACCACTGTAGCAGCTTCTCCTTATTCCAGCCTCCAGCATAAGGGCCGTTTCCATGGAAAGGAAAGCACATCCAGGTTATCCTTACATCTCACAACTTCCAGGTGCTGCAAGGACCCCCTACGTGCCATTGGTTGCAGGTGTAAGACAGACTCTTACACCTTGTTCTCTTATGCTAGGTGTTGGTGCATTCCAGCTGCAGGACTTGGGAGCTGTAAACATGGTTTAAAGGCACCTATACTCACTCTCCTCTTCTGGATATCTGCTGAGTACAGCTTGGCTGTTCCACAGAATCTGTGACACTGATTTAGCTAGAGTTTTGCACAGGGAATAATTTCAGAATTGGGTCTAGAAGCTGGAACTCTGAAAATACACACCTTAAAACACAGATTAATGACTGTGTTCAAACTATCCCACAATATATGTGGGGTTCATCTAGAAAGTTGCAAATGGTGTGTGAAAAGTGTGCCACTTTCCTGAGTGGCAGTGCAAGGAGGATGAAGAGAGTGACATGTAATTATGACTGTGCTATTTGCTATAATATTCACTATAGACAATGTTAGAAAAGCCCAAAAGCCTCAGATAAAAAAAAGATTAAACTTTTTTTTTAATTTCAAAACACTCCCACTCTTCCTTTTAAAGAAACTAAAATCCTTTCAAAGTACACTTTTAAATTCCCTTAAAGAACATTGACTTTTCCTCAGGCATTAGTAAAGATTTGAGAGGATTGTTGATATTCTTTTATTTACCAACACCACAGATGCAGTGCTACCTAGTTTTACAGTAAGAGATGAAGAGAGGAGACCATCTGCCAATGTGCAGAAGTTAAACTAATAAGGTAGTTAAGAAGTTCTATCCTATATTACATATTTGATCTAACATAGCAAATTATCTAGTATTTATTATCCATAATACAATTATGCTGTTAGTACAGTGCATTAAAACAATTGAAGAAAGTGCATGTGGTACTTGGAACCAATGTTGTAAACATGCCAGGGCTGATCCTCGGTAATTTAAAGAGGAATTCCCCGATACTCTTCACAGGAGAGACGTCTGTATGAAACGGATTTCCTCTAAGTTTGGAAAATGAACTGCAACAGTTCTTAGGAAACTGTTTTGAAATGGCAAAATAAAGACAGTTACATATAAAAGTAGAAGAATGTAGCTTTACAAATTTAGTTAATGACGTTGTCAAGCTGCATTACAGATTTTCATCTCACTACAGGATGTCCTTCTACTACTGGATAGGTGAGAGGAGAGGATTTTCATAAATCCAGAAGTGAGCACAGAAGGAAGAATTATATACCACAAATTACATTCTCGACAGATTGTGGGTCTGACTTCCATTCTTATATTAGTTAGGTATAAGTATCTCTGACTATGGGCCATCTGCTGTCTTGTATGTATTGCATAACTAAAGAAAAATGTCTAGATGCAGGTATTTTTCATTCACATAAACTTATCTGTGAGAATTAATATCCCAGCCGGTAGGATGTTATATAGAAAGAAAATCAGGTGTTACTTTGCAAAATTGTACCCATGTTTGGTTTATGAGCTCAAAAATCACAGTGTAATCTGGACAAAATAAGTCATTAGTAAGTGTGCTGTAATGCCATATGACAACCTCAAGAACAGCATAATCAGCTGGGGAAATATATAGAAGAAGTTAACAATAACTTGTGATCAGCTATATCCACATACAAATTTGGGTTAAAAGGAAGTATAGTTGTGTATAACCCATCTGTTCATAATAGAGCAGAGCCAGTGTTTGTGATTGTAATCTATGTTGTGCCAGTATTAATTATTCATTCTGAATTACCAGATACCAAAAGTGCGCCAAATATTAAGAATACAAAATGGCTTCCAACTCTAGGATAGGACTGGCTGATTATATCATATTGCATACAGACCCCGCTACATATGATTCAATCAGATATAGCTGTGAGCTTAGCACAGTACATTGCTGCTTCTGTAAGAGCTGTTGGGTAGTTACCTATGGGTCACCTTTACTATATGATACACCTACAGTATAAAAGTAATATATAGATGGGTGTGTGTGCAACATGATATAATCACCCAGTAGTGCCCTAGAGTTGGAACCCATTTTACATTTAGCAAATGCCATATATTTAATAACCATGCCCTCCAAACTGAGAAGGGGAAATATCTGTGTTTTTTAAGGACATAGTCTTATTCACAAATTTGCACTATACTCCATTTTAAACACTTCAGCATGATCTTGTTCATAAGCCTGAAAATGCTGATCTAGTCAAGGGTTGCTTACATTACTCAATATTCTCCTTCACAGAGTTGTAAGTTGTGCACCTGCTTAAATCTGTGAGAATATTTTACTGCTGAACTTAACATGGCCATGAGGAAACATACTTTTCTCCTCAAAAGGTCAAACAGAAGGACCCAGTGAGTATTTTACTTGAGTAAGATACGCACAATGGGACTGAAATCATCTATTAAATAATGTCTAAGGCAGTTTTGAAGTCTGTTTAAATGATAGGAAAATGAGATTTCCTGGGGAAGTCCCTTGGTCTGTTTGTTCCATTCAGTCATTTAAAAAAAAAGTGTTTTGAAGTCTTCAGATTGTCCCCGTGGCCTCTTTCAAATTGCATTGACCCCCCCCCCCCCCCCCCCAATACCTTCAGTCAAGTCCTCAATAGTTACTAAACATTTTTATTTAATTAATATAAGTAATTAAATCATCACCATATAGAGCCAAATTCTGCTTGATGAACTCACATAAGTAGTCTGATTAAATTCAGTTGGACTACTCGCATGAGTAAAGCAAGCATAATTTTGTCATAATCACAATTAAAACATAACCCCCTAAAACAATTGTCGCCAACAATACTCTGGATTTAATTAAGGGCAGATAATGGATGAAAAATTATTCTGAGGGGATGAAGAAGGGGTACAGCTTTTGTATCTATTTTGTAACTATCTTATCCTAAACAATGCCAAAGCCTCTTTAATGTTTTTAACATCTGATAATTAGTGCTTCTGAGCACTGAACGAAATGTAATCCAATACTACAACATAACTAGATGTCCTGCAAGATTTTGAAAGGACCTGATAATTTTGGTAGCATTTTACATCGATGTGCCAGTGAAATCAGAGGCATGCCACACACAACTGCTTTCCAGTGGTGGCTTGGCAGTTACCTGCAGCAAAGGAGTATGTAAATGACATACCTGCCATTTCCTGGGTAAGCAATATGGCATGCTGCAGCACTGGCTCACTTTTCTGATAAGCCATTTCCATTCTGTTTTGTGGATAACTTGAGATAACATGGGTAAACAGTTAAAAAAACTGCTTTTCTTACTTTAAAAGCCTGAAATTCCAAAAGTGAATGCAACTTTTTAAATCTGTCCAAAATTGTTAATGCAGAGATGTTTCCTGTCTTTTGAAATCTGAGGACGGATCTGAAGCAAATTGATATTTCCCTTTAAGTAGCATGAACTATGTGGCAGCATTAGTATTCTATCACTAATTACCCAAATCCTCTAGAGTAGATCCACAAAAGACCAAATCCTACTTGCCTAGCTGACTCAAATAGTCCTAGTGAGGCCAGTGATTTTATGCACCTGAATAAGGTGAGCAGTATTAGCCCATAATGTTGTTCTTCAGCATAATAGGACCTTTACAATAGCTGACGTGTGGCCAGCCAGCTCTCTATTTGGTTACACATCTGAGAAAACTGCAGAGAGTAAATTACTTCACCTAAGGTCACAATTAATTTACACTCCAGGTGGCTGATCATCCACTGGCTGCACAGCACCCAGCAGTAGAAAAGCCTGCTAGTTAAGATGAAAATGGTAATAAAGTGCAGAAAATGCTGGGTACCCCGTCTTCCCTGTCCTACAGGAACAGACCTGAGGTTATGAGGATAGCAAAAGGTACTGAACTAACGCTGTGCATGGTTGGAGAGATGGGTATAGTCAAGCCAAAAGTAGGTGGGAAGAAAAGGGAGTGCACATGACAGGGGCCTGTATAGCATCATTTCTCCAGTAACACCTGCAGGAGCGGTCCCAAAGTTGACATAACCTAAAGCAACCGATGGTTGTTTTATGTCCGCATCCTAGCTATGGGAAAGAGTAAAGTATGACAGCATTGGAGCCCACTGTATGATGTGCTGCTGCTTGCAAACTCTGTAATGTGCACGTGCCAATTTTCAGTATTAGCCAGTCTAACAAAGGCGATGTGCCGCTGATGTTGCCAACTTATGCAGCCTATGTGCTCCTGCCCAAAAGGGAATCTTAGGGTTTGCTTCTGGCTCCTAATGGCCACTATGGCTCTTGCAGCATCTATATACACTACAGCAGAATTAGCTACATCTGGATTGTCTCTATCTCATTATACTCATTATAAGCACATTATCCCCACATCTGGGCCAAACTGCTACCATTATCCTATATGCTCATGTCATGGTATCTAGCTGGCTGCTGCTTTTTGTACCTACCTAACTATGGCTGCTTCTCCCAACCAGGATACAACTCTTCCTTTTTACTGTGTTTGGAAATGTTGGGAATTCACTGCACCCTTTTCTTCCCAACAAAGATCATCTGCCTATTTGTGCTTTAAGGGAATGATTCCGCCCTTCTCTTTCACCTGCCTATGGGCTGCATTATCCCCTTTCCTCAGTATAATCTACTGGAAAGAGGGATGGTTAAGAAAACTCTAGGCGATTTTACTCAGAGTTCCTCCCAAATCATTCCATTAGGGTCAGGGTTCTCCACTGCCCAAGCCCCACATAGAACAGGCCACAGGACCGACATGTATGTGATGTGCTACAGATTCCAAGGGATGAGCACCAGACCAGAGCCATCCATACTTAGGCCCTATGTCTCTGCACCAGCTGTCTGTTCCAAGGGATCCCACTATACATCCCCATGCTCTTGCCATGAGGCTCTACTGGAACGACTCTACTAGAGACTCTCCATAGCTATTCTGGCCTCAGATACTCTTTGAAAGGGAAGTTCCCCACCAGTGTGGACTCATTCAGAAATATAAAACAGCACCAGACTTATCTTTCCCAGGTAATCTTCTCATGACTGTGGTGATAGAACTGGGCCACACCCTTTCACTACAACTCTTTGATATGTTTGCTTCTTTGCATTAGATGGTATGATAAGCCTCCTGAAATTGTCTTAAGTTAAGGGATCTTCAGATGCTAGCATGCAACCAGCTTGAGTTTGAAGGCATAAAAGGGCCTTTTGTGAAGTTCTAACAGCTGAAATGTTTAACAGATGCAGAGCTAAACCTAAGCATATTTTGAGAAGATGGCAGAATACTGCAGATCCTGAAATAAACATTTCAGCTCACAGCATCTCACTTCCATCATTTTTCATCAATATGCATATTTCACATTTGATGGCAGAATTGGGGCATTAAACATTAAAAGTAGCAGCCAAGTTAAAGCTGCCCACCCACACAAACACACACCTTTAAATTAAGAAACTGATACTTGCATGGTGTATAGCCCAAGCTGTCTCTTATCTCAGGAGCATTAAGCCTAATGGGCAATCTTTTTAAGTACACTATGAACCACTTTTATCATTGTATTAGGAAAACAATACTTTAAAAATGCTTTGCACTTACATAGTCCTATTTATCTAAAAATCTCAGAATACTTGACAGAAGTGGGTATTATTATCTCTTTACAGATAGGGCAACTAACAAAGAGAGATTAAATGACATGCACAAGTTTGCAGAGTTAGTGGCAGTTGGGAATAGATCCCCATGTTGTTGTTTTTTTTGCCTCAGTGCTTTCCTAACCATTATGCCATACAACATCCTACTCCCACCCCCCAAAAGTAGGATTTTCTCCAATATCAAACACTAATATTGTTTTGTTTCCATTTTTTAAAAGAAAAATATCAAGCAGTTTCTTGTAGATTTTATTTTGTGTTGATCCTATTTGCTTGTCCCTCTTGAAACTAAAATAAATTCCTTTCCATACTGCTGCTGTTCATTTCTACTAGATGATCTTGAATCCTTACTGCTTCCATTGTTAATGGAAAATAATCACTATTTCCCCCCATTAACATCAAGATCTGTACATCTTGGTACACAAGAGGTCTTTATTCATGTACCAACATTATTGCTGATGACAACACATTTCTGGGAACAGGTGCTAACTGTTGCTGCATATTCAAGGCCCACATTCAGAAAAACATCACTATTCAGGAAAGGACTTAAAGTTAAGCACATGTGTACAATTAAGCACATACTCAACCACTTTCTTGAGTTAGTACCAAAAAGAGTATTGAAAAATTCTGAACTGTGCTTAAAGTCCCATAAAAACTGTGACGATTAGTTTCCCATACAGTACCATGATAGTTTTCTTTAAATAGGAAAAGAGACTCTCAAATTCTAGATGATTAGTAGATAAACTTCCCCGCCAGCTTATAATAATTTTAAAGTGGATCAGAAAGTGGTCATGAAGTCTTTGTCGATCCCTTTAAGCAGTCATTTATTGTGCCCAATGGAAAGAACATGCTGTTCTCTGCCTTCCTTTGGTAGGATACAACAATGATGATGCAGTATAAGATCTTTTTCCAAAACCCATGTCTGTTTTCTTTTCAAAGCATGTGAAGTGTTTGATGGTTTAATAGGTAGCATTATATGACCTTCTGCACTGGTAGGTTATGCCATTTAGACACGTAAGTCACGTGAAGATGAAGAGTATGGTTTATTCAAAGCTTCACGGCAGAAGATGTGGAAGTAGATGTTTTGGGACAATAGAAATGCCAGTAGCCAAGAGCAGAATCATGAGTAACTTCTGTTAAGAAAGGTATCTCCCAGTTGTAGACAGCCAACTGGTTTCTGTCTAATGCTAGAGGTGCTTCTGTTTTGTTGAGTACTGTGCAAAGCATTTAGTTGGCAGTAAGAGTTGCAATGTTTCTTCATGGGATTAAAGAGGCAAAAGAGGCCTTCAAGTACACAGCCTGCTATATTCCAGTAAATAAATTACTGGATATTTTAGAAGGATCTTCTACTGAATAATTCACAATTAATAAGCCAATCCTGGATACCTAGGAAAGAAGATACCTAGAAAAAAGAAAATGTATGCATAAGTACAAATAAGTAAATAAATAAAAATTAAAAATCAGAATAGAACACTTAAACAGAATAATTAATAATATTTTATGTTACACAACCATAGATTTTAATTAACAATGGCCAAGATTACAGATTAATATTTATAGACGAGGATGCATTTCTCAAGTCACCATTTAAAATGCATTTTCATGGGGTGTTCTACTAACCTGGTGGTAATGTGCTATACTGCACTGATGCATTGAAGATCTGAGTTACATGATCAAAACTAATCTCTAGCTCTGTAGACCAACAAGCGATAGGAATATTATTGAGAAAACACAATGGAAGCACTTATATCTCATCACCACACCACCACCATCTTCTTTAATTATGAGTAAAATGCATCAATCAGCCTAAACACACAGGTTAACAAGGTTGTATAGTTTCTGCTCTATTCACTACCATGCTATACAAGCTTACGTATTAATTATTTTCCTAGCCATGCCCCATAAAAGGAAAGCCAATTCTAGTACAACTAATACCATGACATACATTTTATTTTAAAATCCAGTATTTATTAAAATAACCCTTTACATAATCTTCAGTCTGAAATAAGGTTTTCTTTTACTTCATCTTGGTACTACTTTCCCCCAGTTTGCTTCACATTTTTTCCCATTACTACGAAAACCACTATAGTATACTGTAATCTGACTAAGGGAACAAGCAAAAGTATCCTTCAGGGTGATATCAATGCTGTTCAATAGTTCACCCATCATTTTTGAAATACAGTCCACCCTACCTTTATAACCTGAGGAACACATCAATGATCCCCACCAGAAAATGAGCCCCAGAGATATTCCCATGTCTTCTATGGTCCTGATTCAGCAAGCATATATCTAACTTGAAGCATGTATGTTGTCTCAAACTACTTGTGTACATATTTAAGTACCTGGATGAATTGGGGCCTGTATAACTTGAAATGTAGTGCCATTGCACAAAAATATTACATTATTTTATCTTTAAAAAGCAAAATGAAAAATGTTAAAATCCCAGAGATAATTTACAGTTTGTATAGAAAGAAATCATGGGAGTCTGATTTAATCTAATTTACATTTAGAGAAAATCAAGGGTTAATGAAGTTAAAATCTTATGTGATCAGAATCAAACCAGGGTCTTTTCTCTGTTCATTATTCAGAAGAACAGAAAATGCAGTGAAGTGTTCATTCTTTAAGTGTTCCTAATAAAATCCTTAACTGAAAAAGGTGAAGGGTGTTAAGCAATGATGTTAAACTGTTGTGAAACAAGAGTACTTATATTCCGTAGATAACTTTATTGGCCAACCTGTGCCTATGCATCCTATGATTTATAATCATAATAGCTATTAATCCTAGACTGAATATATAGGAAACCTTCCAAAGTATGAAAACTTCCTAAGTACTTCAAATTCTTTTCTCCCTTTTTTGTTTCCCACACCCAACTACCCATAAAAGACACATTGTGATTTACACCCACTTTGCACAGGTCTAAATGACTACACAAAACTGGGGAAAATCAGGTGTATCAACTGTATCCACATTTTTTTGCTAAGTTATCTTGCATACTCCTGCCTATTTAGGCATGGACACTTTTCTTTTGACCGCTGTCCGCTCCTTATTCATGTCTGTCAACAAAAAATGCTCATTGCAGTCACACACCAAGGAACAAGTCACAAAAGTCACAGCAAAAGTAAAAGAAATGATATTGATGTGTCATTTAGGTAGTCAAGGGAGAAAGAGTGTCCCACCCCCTCTTTCTAAAAATAATGCCTCATACAGGTGCCATCTTCGTATTTCTCTGGAGTCAAATCACAGTTCAGGTCATCCATATTTTTCCTCAGTGAAAAAAAGTTTTATATGAAGGCTAATGGAAAAAACAACTATATTAACCTATTGTCAGCATATCTGATCTAACAAATAACATGTATAAACACTCTGATTGGTCCCCAATTGCCATCAGAAATGAATAGAAGACTCTTACCAGATCTTAGAAAAAGAAAAAAAGTAACACCACCTGCCTCTGGTAGTTACGAGGAGGTAACAGATAACACCACTATATTGTCTTAAGTGAATGCTTAGAGGCATATCCAAAAGAGATACAAACATCTCTTATTTGGGCATTAATTCTCCTTATGTTCCTTCATTTTCCTGACTAGTGTAGTGTGTAGGTGCAAATTTTTTATATCAGTAGTCTAATAGTCTACATACGTATTGGTAAGCAACACAATTACTTTCATGTGTTGTTTCTTTACTTACATACAGTATGACATTTTCACTTCTAAAGTGCAGAGACAAAAGACTTGATTCTTCTCTCACTTTCACCAATTTTACATTTACTTCAGTGGAGTTACTCCTAATTTATATCTGAGTAGGTGAGATGAAGTCTCCTGATTATTCTCTCATGTACAGAGATAACACTTTTGAAATCAGTAACTTTATTCCAAATCAAAACTGGCATAAGAACCATGTACATGGTTAAGCATATTTTTATGCAAGTGCAGATGGCAGCTATTCTCAAAGACTATATGATTTAACTAGGAAAAGGTGAATGACTGAGGTTAATTGTTCAGCTAATAAGTGCTGCTTATAACTGACAAGTGCTAATTATGTATTTGTATTCCAGTACATACCATAGTGTGCTAGGCATTGTCCAAACATCCAGGAAGAAACTGTTCCCTGCCTTGCATTGAAGAATTTACAATGTAAGAAAGAACTATGCTTGTTACTTGCCATGACGTGGTTTGGTATCTGTTTCTAACCACTAGTGTAGAAATAGAAGATCTTCATAAGTTATAAATAAGGAAGCATGGAAGGCCCTTTATAAAATTATAAATACTGTGGGCACACAATGATGATGATGTAACACAGTTGTCAGCTCACCATTAATTGACTTCGCCTTTGCCATTGCTTTGAAGTAACAAATATCACTAAATGGCAGTTGGTATTAAAGGACTGGATGAGATCTTGCAAAAGGCATACATTTAACTCACATTGCCACAGTATTTTCAGAATATTCAGAAAAGATGTTTTCCATTATATATATATATATATATATGATAATTACTTGGACAAAACTTGCTCCCTGGACAAAACTCTGTCCGCCTGACAGATAGATCTCCATGTAAAGCATCACTTAATATTTGCGTACTGCATACACCTGACTTGAAAATAATGTGTTGAAAGTACTGAAAGTAAAATACATGGTGTCATCTATTCTTGGTAATTTTGTCCCTGAGAAATCAATAAATACCAATCATAATTACTTATAAAATGTGAATTACGAAAGTAGAATTTTATTGACAATGGTTCATACTGTGCAGTTAGCTAGGATAATAACAATGCAAAATAAGATTAAATAAGCAATTGTTACAGAAAAAGAAAGTTAATGTTCCAAAAGTGACAAAGCACAGCAGGCTCTGCCCCTCTTAGACAAGTAATCCAACTGAAGTTAGTTGGGCTACTCACATGAGCAAGATGAGCAGGAGTTGGCCTTTTCTTGGTTACAAAGGTTTGCAAGTTTTCAGCATCATGCCTTGCAGGAAACCTGTGAGCACGTGGTATTACTGCATGCCTCATCTCTTACTGCATGCCTAATTTTTACAAAATATTTAATAACACCACCATACAGTATCCAGATTGAAAGTGTTTAGATGAGTAACCATAAAATCTGAGAACTATAAGTCCTCCTTTCATTTTCCTAAACTGTAACAATGTAGAATAATGTACGATGTAAGATGTCAGGCGGTTGAAAATGGTGAAAAGAGCCTGAATCATGGTTAGATTGCTCATGATGCTGTACTACAGATAATATTTCAGCATACTGCTATCCCAAGAACTCAAAATAATGCAACAAGCTTCTTTAACCATGGGGTTTGTTCACTGGACACAAGCATTACGAATAAGATTGGATGAGGTGACTATAAAGATTTAAGAAAATCTAAAAATGTTAAGATCACATTTGCAAATATAACATCAGTATTCCTACTACATTTTAGAATAGATATGTACATTTCTGTACCTATCAAACACTTAATAAAAGATGGCTCCTCTAGGCAATTTGCAAACTATAGTTTCATCTAGATATATGTCAGTGTAAATCAGGAACCTTCAGTTCACAGTTTTTCTAAACAAGTATGCCATAATCTATCCTAGCCCTGTTTCCGTCAGACCCTCATAAATCTACCACATTGCACTGTCTTCTCACAATGCAGTCAAATTCACAAATATTTTAAAGGTATAGTGAAATAAACATACAGCAAGTCTATCATCCTAGTAGTAGTCAGTAATTTCCTTCACCTGCAGTATATATTTCATTTTAACAGATCTTTAATATATACCAACTAATCATGTTTAAAGGCTACCTCTTCATTATTGCCCTTTATCCATAAAGTGCTCTTTTCGTTGACCTTAATATATAAAGGTGAAGCTAGGCAATCCTTCCACATAAATACTTATCTATATGGTTTTGTTTTTAGGATATTTAAGATAGGACTAGTTGGACAAGACACAACTATAGTTTTCTTAATTTTCAAGTGACAGTGTTTAATTTATATTGTTTAAACCATCTAGTACCATTAGAAAAATTGGAAGTCCTAAAATGCAGTGTTCTGTTTTTTTCCTAACATTTCGATATATCCTATTTTTGATAAAAGCATAAAAACCATTGTGACGTTTATTTTTAATCTTTTAAAACTAAGGTCATATATGGACTTTAGAATATAAAAATATCTCTTTTCCTCGAATTATATATTATAGTTTTGTATTTATTGAATGCGTTCATAGGCTCCCTTAGGATGTGAAATGTATGGAAATATATGTGCATTACTAAAGAAAGAACTAAATTTATTCTTTCCCCACATCATGCTCTTCTTTGCAGTAAAGGTTTTTAATTCAAGACAGAGCTAGAATGAGATGGAGCCAATTTCCTGGTCTATATGTGTGACAAATGCTAAAAGTGGCACAAGATTAACAAATTAGTTGAAGTATAGATCTTAAAAGATTTTTTTTACTGTGTCCCCAAATCGAAATGAATGCTTTATTTGAAATGAAGGCATCCTTTAGAGTTGAGTAATAAATGAGGATCTTATATTTTCCTGTAATTTAAGATGAAAAGAACAGTAACCTGAAAAACTGATATTTATCTGGCAAACTTTATAAAGGTTTTATAACACATAATTCAAATAATGTTTTAAGCACAATTAGTTGCATTGTTTGGTGATTTAATCCTGTATTTTAATATTAGGTTTACCATAGAAAGTTGGTCATTTTGAATGTGTGTATATTTACTTTACATATTAATATTGGAAAAATATTAATGATCAAAATATTGAATTATTTTTCTTGAGCCCTATGTCAGATAGGAAAACACAATTTAAAGTGAGTCTGTGTAGATATACAGTATGAACACGTGTGTCATTATAAAAAGGTTTCTTTATGGTGGTTTGAAATAAAAAGTATGGAACTTGACCTTTTTAGCCGACATAGTAATCACCTACTTGATGTAATCCAGATATCTAATACCAAACAATAAAAACATCTGTGACAACAAAATCATGCAAAGGTTGTGGAATTGTTTAATTTTTTGAAAACAATACCTATATTTAATAATCAGATAAGCCTGAATTGGTTTTCTCTTTACACAAAAAACTTTTGCACTTTGCAAATGCTGGTTTTAAAGGGCTATTAACTTGGATGGGAAAGCTTTATAAGCTCTCATGCATATGTTTTAGAGTTAGCTCATTCATTCTGCTTTTAGAACCTTGTCATAGTCCACCTGTTTTGCTTTTTCTTAAATTACATCAAAATAATAGCATGCTTTAAAAAAGTACATTCTTACTTGAGGTATCCAACCACAATATGCTTAAAATTCAAGAGGAGCCATATTCAGGTTATATGTCTCAGTCACCCAATCTCCCTTTCACATATCTGTTCATGTTGACAGACTATGTCATAATACATCAACAGAAAGATCAGCACTGAAGAACAAAAATTCATCACCTGACAGCAATAGGAAAACTGATTTCCACTATTAAATTAGCAAAAATATACCATTACTTCACTACCAATAAGGATACTACAGCTAAAAGCATTCACTATAATATAATTCTGAATGAGTATCAGGGATTTTTTTTATTTTCATAATCTTTACGTGCAAAAAGGGAAGGATGGGATGGCATTGGAACTCAAGGATGTTTACAACTTTGAGTTAAGAATTGATTTCTCCCAAATTATTTGCCATTTTGTCTCGGTTATTGTTATAAATATTAGCTTAATTAAAGAAAACTGAAGACAGAGTATCAATTCTGAAATATTTTCTGATGGAGTATCTTCTTCTTTTTTATTAGTTCAAGGATATAGCTGGTAAATACTTTGTATCAATAAAATATATCAGCTCCTTTATACCTTAGAAAGTCTATTCATGAAAAGAAGCATTCAGGCTCTCAGTGCTAGAGATGTAATTTTTAATATACTATACTATGCACTGGTGTTTCAGTAGGAATTTAACAATACCTGGAATAAATAATGTCTTTTGCAGCCTGGGGCAACATCTGCCACTTATGCATTAATTCTGCCCCTGTTTGAACACTCTACAACATATGCACTTCTCTTTTGTCTGTTATCCTAGAGTTGTGTTATTCCCAAATATTGACATCATCTACTTTTATCAGCACTAACTGCTCTGAAGCTTCCTAGTCTCATGCTCAGCTCTATTTCTTTCTATTGATTATCTTCCTCACTCCAGCAGGTAGCTAGCCAGCGAAGCTGTCCTGAGAAATAGCTTCCAATGACTTTATACGCACAATTTACACGGAATTGTTTAAAGAAGATATTAGCCTCAATACAAATCAGTGAACCTCATTTAGTCAATACTGCACAATTCAGCTGTTGGCACCCTGTCACATGTTAGTCTTTAAAGTCAACTACCATACCCAATCTTCACATTAGCTATAGTATTTAGTTTCATATTAAAATGAGGCTAGTTTTTCACTTTTCTTTTCTTTTTGAAATCTCTTCAATATACTTTTTACATCACCTCATTGAGCCATATGATAGTAATATAATTTTAAGTATAAAAACCTGAGATTAAATGCTTGATTTTTGACAGTGTCCTTAAATATAATAAATTCAAAGGGAAATACTGTTAAGTTAAAATGGAGTGTTTTTCATTAAGTCCAATCAAATGGTAGACAACAAAGGATCTTTTATTTGAGAATATGAAGTGAAAATGAAAACCAGAAAACCTTTACTAAGAAAAGGTCTAGCTAAATTATGTTGGAAGGAGGTCTCCAGATTGAACCTGGGTGTTTCTTTAGCTAAAAGTGAATTAAACTAAGATGCTCTATGGGGGAATATTTTACAAAGAGGCAAAACCTACTGCTTTATGGAGATGAAAATAGGTCCTAAATATAGTTAACTTTGAAAACACTCAAAGAAAGATCACATATAAAAAAATTAGTGTAACATCTAATCTGTTCTCTTATAATCAGGATGAGGAAATGTTTGGGGAAAATAATGTTCTCCCTTTTGTATTCCATAGCAATGCTATAAAATTCTATATGTATCGGACTGGTCCTTCTTTTTTAACTTACTAGGCTATATTACCTAATGCTAAGATATCCAAATATTGGGGGAGGGAGAGATATAGAAACACAAGTGCACTTATGTGTTCTTCACTGTGATAGTGAAGCAACGTGATAACTCTTCAATAGTACAATTTCCATTAAAAGAATTCCAGCTTGTGCTGCTCAGACTATAATTTACATGTACATCTATAGGCATCGCAGAAATGATGCTATGCTCTTAGTTTTGAAGTATAAGCCTTTATTTTGACCCTATTTAGCAAGAAAAGAGAAGAAATATATAGGTTACATCTTTCAGTGATATGTAACATGTTAGAGAGGAAAAACTAATGTAGATCGCATATCAAAAATCATAGATAAGATATTTTCAAGAGGGGAAGAAAGAAGTTTGGGAGTATGAAGAACAAAAAGTAAACGCTGAGCACAATATGGATAGGTTATAAAATATAAAAGTAAAAAAAATAAAGAATGCTTTTTAAATCTGGATAAACCATCATCTGGATTTAATGATACACTTCTTTCGGATATTCTTATAGGTAGAACAATTTAAATTATGTAACTAGCTAACCTCTGGGAAAATAATCAATTCTTGGCAAAAGGCTTTACTCCAGATTTTGACTATTTGAATATAGAAGGTGCATTTTGTGCGACCTTTGCTTCTTGCTCTTTTTCCTTTAAAGATCACTGAGTGGAAACTAAGGTTCTGAACCCCAGGTAGAAGAGACATGCTGAAAGATGACCAGTCTAGCCTTCCCAATACATCTTCACACACACACACATTTATCGTAATAGGACGCTCACAGAAGAGCCTTTTCCCCCCACTAAGATTCTACAGAGAACAATTTAGATACCAAAGGAAAAATATATGCAGTGAGGACAGAAATAACTGCATATTCAGGCAGCAAAAAGGCAGGTGTGGTATGGGAATTCCTAGTATTTATGTCTGGTGCTGTGTGTTTGTTGTTAAAGAGATTGAGGGCTATTTTCCATGGGTCTAAATATGTTTAGTACAAATGCAAGTGGAAACAGAAATCTATCAAATACTGTTTGGTCTATTTAAAAAGTATGATGTCCTTCAGCTACTGTCTATGTGTATGTATCTATGTATGCTAAGTATTATTCTGTTCACATTAATTAGTAATGACTAATAAAGCTGTAAATTTTCTCACTTGATTTATTAGTGAATGTGTTTTACATCTTAGAAGAAAATGTTTGTGCCTTAAGTTCTTAATTGTACAATAATATTTCTACTGTAACTTTTCCTGTGAAAAGATAATATGAACTGGGAAAGGTACCCTTGTAGTTAACTCAGTCATATCTTACAAAGATAGCTGGATAGAACTGTACTTGGAAATACATGTAATGTGAAGTCTGATTTTTGAAAACCCTAAACTTTTAAAATTAACTCTGAAAATTATGTTTGCTTCAATAATACAGTAAATGAGCAGATGATGAGGCACAAAGTATCTTTTAAGAAGGTATATCACATTTATTAGGACACTGTGTGCAACCTAAACATTTATAAAATGAGATTAGTGTAGCTGTTTCTGTAATAATTAAAAATAAATTTTACCAATATTATCTGTGTCTGTTTTCATTATGACAGGAAAAACAAAAACAAAATTGTGCATTGTTGCTTATCCTGTCTACGGTCATCATTGAAGATGACATGTACTTATGATGTGTTGTAATTAATCTGTACTGATCAACTTTTTGGTTCTGTTTAAAAATAAATAACAGTAATGGGGCTTGGAAATCCCCCAAAAAGTAGACTTGTAATATTTAAGGAGAAAGAAATCCTTTGAAGCTTCTTTTAGCCCAAATGCAGTTTTGTTTTGTTTCTTTAATGCATATATTACTAAACTCAGATGTAGTGTTTCTTTAACCAAGGAACTTTTTATTACATGCAAAGGTGCATGTGAATAATTAATAATCAAGTTTAATGTATTGTTTTTTTATTGAGAATCTAATGTTATACACTTTTAATAGCAAAAATAAGTGATTAAATAATGAGGCTTTTCCCCAAGCCCTTACATTAAGATGTCATTATTTATGTTATTTATCAGTAGAACATTGTTAGCATCTCTACTTGATTAATTTTTGATTAATGCTTTATAAATTTTATCTCAGGCATATGTATCCTCTATGATTTTTAGACAGATGTCAGTCAGTGTTACCATATCAATTTTTTATCAGAAAATAGAAAAGCATGTTAAAACTTCTCCAGCTAATATGGAAAATCTCTACAAGGCTATATTATTACATGCTAATTATTTCCTTAAGATAAGTATTAACTGAGAAAAAAACACTATTTATAAAGCATCTGAATCCAAATTAGGTATAAAACTACCAAAATGGTTGCCTGCTTTCCTTATGTTGTCTCCATAGATGTTCATATAGTGCATTAAGTAAGATAAAACTAGTAAAGATATAGTAATTATTCTCTTGATATAATAAACCCAGTATGAATATGTCAACATAATTATCAAGAAAACACTGTTTTTTGTGCCAATTCAAGTTAAGCAGTTTAAAAAATACATATGAACTATGTTTGTGTCTGTAAACTATTTGTGAAAGAGGGAGAATAAGTTGTTATAAGTGAAAATGAGCAGCGTTGCCCTTTCATATGAGAGAAACACAGCAACCTGCACTGCACAATTCCTCTAACTCACTGCAGGTGGTTCTACTTAAAGGGCCCAATCCTCTTGCCACTAAAGTAATTCATAGTTAGTAAGTGTGTTTTAAAGGAAAGTTTTACATATAACAATTCTGATTAAAATCTTATGGGCCATATTAGTGGACTCATGGCCCCACAAATATGGACTTAGTACTAAGACTGTTTTTGGGAGTTAGTGGTAAGGGACTAACCAGATGCATCAATTACATGAACTTCTGAAAAGATACCCATGTTGTTTAATATACTACTTTATGTTCATAGTTGAAAATGGAATTTAATATTTTAGAAGGAAAAAAGCTATCAATAATACAGACCGGTATTCAGGACTCTAGATGAAAGCTTATTTACCTTCCCACCCGATTTAAAGAATTTTCTTGGATATCTCCTCATTCATACTTCAGTGTGCCTGAATCAGAATTCCAAATCCGACTTTTATATTTTATACAGATTTTAAGCATTGTGGAGGAGAAGAAAGAGGTTTTGTTTATATTCAGGAAACAGTCCTCATACAGGAAAAACACCAATTTGATTCAACAATAATGTACATAATCCAACTTAGTATGTACAAAGCTTAAAACACTTTTAGCCATTGTGTAGACAGCTAAAACTCAACAGTTCAATGCTTCTACCAAAAACTTCCATAATCTAATATTATTTGAATACTGATGCTAGATCTTCCTGTACACTTTTAAAAAATAGTAGATGGGGCATAGGTTGCATTGTTAGTTATTGACACTTTTCCATTAGGGGAAAATAACTGATTTCTAGATCACTTTTATTTAAACTTTGTTGGAATCTATAAACTTTACAAATGGTCTTAGGAGACAAAGTGTTCTTAAGTTCATTTGAACAGTAGATAACTTTATTGAAACAAATCAATTAAAAAAGTTAATTAGCTTTCATAAAATTTCTCAAAAAACTAGAACTCGAAACAGCTCATCATTGTAGTATACAAAGAACGGAATATATTTTAAGGTCTAGCTTTACAGTTCCATCAACACACCGAATACATACATCATTAGAATAGGTGTCTATTTAAAAATGTAGCCATGGTCCACTCAATTGTGATGTGATTCCCTAAAAGTGATTAGTCCAGTGCAGGTGCAAGAATGAAAATATCTTCAATATTATCCCTCTATAAAAATATGGGCTACTGTTGGTAATGAAAAGATGGAGATGGAGCCAAGAAAATCCTTTTTCTTGTCTCCACAAAAGGCTTCGGGCCTAATTATTTTTAAGTATAATCCAGCCAACATCTTCTCATGCTTAGCTGCACTGAGTGACACTATTTGTGATGCCCAGTCTGCTGAAACTGAGCAGGTTGCTGTCAGTTTAAAAATGACTATAATAAAAGTGACCATGAAGATGGATCTTGTGATTTTGCGTTTCTAATCAGTCATCTGTGAAGAACACTTTTGCTTTGATTCAGCAGACTGGTGACAGCCATGATTGATAGTGCATGAGGATGAAAAAAGGTTATTAACTGTCTTCCTATTAAACTCAATGTATTACCCCTCTAGGTGCATCTCATACTTTAAGTTAAAGTACTTACTCAGGTAAGGTCAAGAATGAACTCTATAAACACAGTATCCATCCTGTTATAGATGAAAAAGGGACTCTAATGCCAAATTTTAAAAATTCAGCATTAAACCTTATACAAATGCGATAATTTTAATTATTTTCGCTAAAACAAAAATAATTATGCTTTTGTGAGATATATATACACACATACACACAAACTATATGTGTGTGAGACAGAAGGAAAGAGATCCACTGTATATGTAGATGCACATATTGGTTACAATAATTCTGGCATAAAAGTGGAACTAATGCTAGATGTGCAAAAGAAATGTGGAATTGGAATGTTAAATATTACAACTTGGCAATACAAGCATTTATGTAGAAATATAGCATTTTGCTCTGTCAGAGGCTAACTCTGCAAAGAATACAGGGGTTGTTTTTAATAATTTCTAAACAGACCCTGTTATTAAAAAAAAACACCCTCAAATGTTTTACTGGTTAATTTTGTTTGCCCACAATATATCTTTTAGCATTTTTTTTTAATTTCATTCCCTCTTTGCACTGATGAATTTCATGTTAATCAGTTCACAGATATTTATTCTAACTTAGATGGAAAGTGTAACAAATTAATTATATATGTTCTAAAATTATTGCTCAACAGTTATACTGGTGGCTAAAGTACTTCGTTTTCTACAGGTAATCACTGTGAAGTCGCCGTTTTAAAGGAGATGTAGTATATAAAAAAGTGAAACGCGTGTTTCCTGTGTTCATTATTACCACTGACACTAAAAATCCACTGAAAGGAAGATCTGATCCACACTCTGTATTCCTATTATAAACATTTTAGATTTATGAGTTTGTTCTGGGAGGAAATATTAATAATATACCATATATGTGCTTTTTAAATTAAAGTTCTTATAAATAGAGCACTTTTATAAACAATGGTCTATTTTAGATTTTTTTAAACTTATTTTATGCCTTTGAACATATTTCAAACACACTTTGAATTAGTTTGTGCACATTTTAAAATGACAGTCCCCTACTATAATGTTCTCTCTGCAAACTGAGAAGACCAAAATATCAAGAAACCAATGACTAACTATAATGTGCACACTCTTATCTAAAGGAATGTACATACTTATTAAAAATAAACTATTACCATTACACTATATCTAGAGTACTTGCACTGTATATAGAATCCCCAAAAGACACAGTACTGTACTATTCCATACTTACATTTCAGCAGAAATTTAAAATTCAGTTTTATAATATTCCATTATTTCCACTTTAAATTATGTTGATTATACTGCTAAAACTCATTAAAAATTAGGATACATATTTATAGAGAAATGAGGGAGTGTTACTCCAAAACAAGAATCATTTTTTTTAAAAATCCTCCATATATTTATACTTCTACAGTGATTGTGCTTCAGTGCACCTTAATATATTAAAGTTTGCACAAAAAAGTATGTTTTTTAATTTTTTCCATGATGTTGGTGCATTTCAACAGTTTTCCTTTTTTAAACTGCATACAACAAGACTTTCATAGAGGGTTAAAATGAATACCAAAGATAAATGTAATCTACCTATCTGGTGGCGTTTTCTCACAGGAAATGTTAAAACAATCCTCTATATGGTCTTTATTTCAGTAAATTGAGTTCCCCTCAGATGTGGACCTGGGAATATGCACCAATTTTCCCTTTTGTAACATTTCTGCTTTATTATAAATTGCAATCTTGTTTTAGCCCCGTGTGGATTTACAACTGGCTTCTTTCTCTCTGACAATTTGGGGTCACTGTGGCTGTAGGTGAGCAATAATTTCAGGGGTGATGGGGATATTGACAGCATTTAGTAATCTAAGTTCCTGGGCAAATATCTGTAAAACACGCACTTCCAGGATGGGCTTGTACTTAATGAGGTTTCTGGATGGTACTGTTTGCCTCTTTTAAAGAGTATATTTTGTTTTAAACTGTCTTAAATATTAATTTCCATTTGTTTTTGTATGTATATTGAGAAATGTTTAAAGAAAAAGCTATCATTCCTCCCTGAGGAATTTTTAGGAATCCAGCCCTTTTAAGCAAAGCAGAAAATTATGGATTACAGGCTCAATTCAAAAATATATTATAATATGGAGTCATAGAGTTTAAGGCCAGAAGAAACCACCAGATCATCTAGTCTGATCTCCTGTATATCACAGGCCACTAACACCACCCAGCACCCACACACTAAATCCAACAAGCAAAATTAGATCAAAGTATTACAGCCCACAGGAGGCTAGACTATTATGTGCCAAAGGGAGAGAATAAGAAGGACCAAAGCACACCAGTGCCCGTAGCCCTCCACAAAGTCAAGGAAATGACCAAATGAGATATACCCAGCTAATCCAGGCAAGTGACCCATACCCACATGCTGCAAAGGAAAGTGAAAAAACCCCAAAGTCACTGCCAATCTGATCTGGGGGAAAATTCCTTCCTCACCCCACCTATGGCAATCAGTTAGACTCTGAGCATCCACTTTTAACAAATCCAAATTGTGTCAGACTGTGAGAAGATTTGAGAGCATCTTTTGTTTTGAGTACCCTCATATATACCTGGAGTGGGTGAAGCCAGTTTACAGGAGTTTGTACTATTAGCAGTGCCTGCAAGTAGTCCATGGGCTTGATCTAAAATTCCCATTGAAATCAATAGTTCCCATTAATTTCAGCAGGAACTGGATCGAGTCCAATGTGACTACTCACCCAAGTGATAATTTGTAGGATTAGGCCCGTACTATTTGCTTCATAAATGACATGGAGTTTGGGGGAGTGAGGGAGGGGGCAAACAAAACATAGCTGCAGCCATTCACAGAACAGCTAAAGTGCTTCTGTGAAATTTGGGTGCAGTTAATCAATTTTATTTCTTCCTCAGATATGTTAAAAGGTTCTGCACTGTCAGAAAAACCTAGGCCTATTCAACCTGCACTATGGTGTATCTGAAAACTAGAATAGGCTCCAAACCTCAAAGATACTGGCACAGTTTGAAAGGTCTTGTATTCAAGTACCGCTCCCCTCCGGAAGATACTGTACTTACAGAAAGCAAACCCTGTAGCATGCTGCCGACAAGGTACATGGTACCCATTCAGGACTGAGCAAGGAGCACACATGTGCCATAGGAATCAGCACTTGCGTCGCTCTGTACCAGCACCTTAGTAACCAGGCTCCCCTGCCCAGAACCAGGCTGCTGTTGGAGACACACACAAAAAAGAAAATAACCACCACCACCACCACCAAGGGCTGCCTTCTCTGTCCCTTTTGGTGGTGGAGGGAGCATTGCTGCTCTGATGGAGGCAAAGCTGCACAGAATTAACCACAGTGGTCATAAACCTTGGATCTGGGTCTGGGGTTTGTTTCTGTTGTTGGTGTTGAGGCCTCACACCTGATTGTGCCTGGATAGGGAATAGTACAGCACTAGATACTTTACACTAACTTCTCTGCCAACCTGGGGCTTCAAAGCCCCCCTAAACTATTCCTCCCTGCCCCCTAGCTGGAGCAGGGGATAATGGGGGAGTCCAAGAGTGTGGTGGAGAAGGGGAAAGGAGCAGACAGGGCCCCCGCCAGCTGCATTTGCTTCCTCCGGTACCTGTGCGCAGGGGCCGCTGCAGCTGCCTCCTCCGCCCATCCCCGCCCCCCCTGAGTGTGCTGCTGCTGCTGCTGCTGACAGGCTCGCCAGTGATTTGCTAGGCTTGCCGAGGTTGCCATAGTGTTGACTCCTTGGTCCCTGCGAAACTGCCCAATGGCTGTAGGATTGGGATTAAAGCGGGAAGAGGCAGCCGCCGCCTCATCTTCAGCAGCTGGAGCCAGCAGCAGCTGGAGCAGGAGGCTCATCAGGACAGCAGGCAACGCACACAGAGCCAGCGGCCTGGGCAGGGATGGGAGAATATCCGCAGATCATGTACAGTAGTAGGAAGAGTGGGGGGAGTAATGAATTCCATCAGAGGGCTGGAAAGGAAGCATTTCTCAGAGATCTGCCACATTTAACATTGCCCACACGAAAGACGTTATTAACAAGGAGGGGAAAGGCAATGGGGACGTGATAAGGGAAAATAGATAATGACACGTAATCCAAACCATACGCTGGAAACCAAGTTACTTCGCAGAACAAGAGTTACACGCTCAACTTTTTTTTTTTTTTTTATAAGCTGGAGTTGAAAGACAGGGAGAGCAACTTGTTAAGCAGAGAAATACTTCTCTAGGAACTGAGTAAATAAAATAGCTGAGGAGGAACAGTGGTGGGAGGGGCGGACAAGGGCGCATATTCTTATATACAAACCCTAAAGGAAATTGTAAACTAGGAAAGGAAGCGGGAGGGCTACTTCTGTTGTAAATTAGAAGGTATATGGAGGCTAGCGCGGAGAAAGGGGAAAGTAAAACTATTCAAAGTCTAGAACAGAAGCACCAGTGAAATTTACCCAGTGTTTAAAAGCCCCAAAGGGAGGAGAGCGTATTGTCATTTGGTGGCACTCATCTCCTCTGGTGTGTAGGTATGAGAGGGGAAATGGGTGCGGATAAATGTTAATACAGCACAAGTCTGTAGGAGACCCAGTTCAAACTAAGACGACGATTTAGCAGATAAAGACAGGTATGAAAAGAGACTGGAAGAAAATATGAGGGCAGAACATAGGCGAGAAGAAACTTGATAAAAGATTAAGAGAATCGGAGGAGGAGGAGGCAGGATCCAAGTGGGGAGGGAAAATAAGAGAACTTATTGGATAGAAGGAAGGAAACAGCCACAGCAGAGAGGGGAAGAGAGAATGAGCGTGAGGCAGAAGAAAGGGAGAGATTGAGGAAAGTAAGGACTGGAGGAGGAGAGCGAATGGTGGGAGAGGGTGAGAAAAAGAATGAAGGAAATAGCGGAAAACTGGAAGGGGAGAGTGAAGGAGGGACTGAGGGAGGGAAGTGGGGAGAGAAGGGAGGAGATAATGCGAAGTCCCCAAGACTAGAGAAGGTGAAGCAGTGAATAAGAGAGAGCTCAGTCTGAGGGTTAGGTTAGATTTCCAGAGCTCATCGACCAGCCCGCTGGAGTCACTATTCAGCCCGAGTCCCAAACACACGCCTCACTAACTACTTTACAGCCACTTTCATTGATTTTCTTTATCAAATAAACATAATACCCGTTACAGCGACACTTCCTCTTCACGCAGTCAGAATGCCACCAGCTCTGATTGCTGCGTTTCTCCGGATTGCAGTTTCCTCCTCTAACTAAATTGTGTTATTTCACATAAATGGTCAAATATGTTATTGCTTGCAGAATTTTTCGCTAATCTGGAAAGTACACTATTGACTAGGTAAATCATTTAGATTGTAAAATACAGGTCTCCCCCCCCGCCCCCCAGTTCCCCGCAAGTCTGGAGTGCAACCGCAAATTTGTTCCTTCAGTTTCAGTAGTGGCTAGTATATTTGCATATTTATTTTTGCTAATAAGTGGTAACTTGATTGAAAGGGCAACGTTTGCAGTGAACGCTGTCTCTTGGATAATATAGAAAAATTAACGCAACTTTAGCAGTTGCACCTAAACTGTCAGTCTAAACGCTTCAGTTTTAAAACTCAATTTCATTTAAAAATTTATTTCCCCCTAAAAGTAGCTCCCTTCGAGAGCTGTGTTTGAACTAGGTTCTTCCATATATGTCAAAGGGCTGTTGAATTATTCATTATTATAATTACTATCATCATTGTCATTATCCCTTTCCATGTGGAAATAATTTTATTATCGTAATTTGATACCTGAAGAATTTCCTGTTAGTCGTTTGATAATCATTTTTTGTACTGAAAAGAAAAGTTTTGTTTATAAATGAGAGAGAAATATTTTAAATGCTTTTATGTTTGCTATAGATTTCCGTTTATCTAATCGATCGGAATGCCAATAAATCGATTAAAGGTTTAGTGTTTTACAAACAACCATTTTGTGCTTTTTGATTTTACGTTCAGAAGGATTTTAATAAAGCTAATGCTTTCTCTGAACATTTGTTCACCCAAAACCTAATATTCCATCATTTTTTTATTATTTACAATTGCAATTTAAAGTGCCTATAATGAGAAGAATAAACACAAATAAAAGAAGGAACTATTCTGTTAAAATTATTTGTGCCAGTCGTCAATATATTTAGGGAAGACCCTTAAAAATCATGGTGAATTATATGCGATCATACAGTGATTGCGGAATATTAAATTAAACTTAGATAAATCCGCATTGAAGGAGGCAGCACCCAATCCTGAATTTATTTCCCATTTTCTATAACAGCATCACTGCGCTCCTCTCTTTGCAATGACAATGTGCCAAATCTAGGCATTTTGAAAACATTTTCCATATGCTTTAACTGGAGACTGATAGACAAAGAAGAAAAGAAGATGGTCTTTTTTCTCTTGAGGTATATTTCCTTTAACTCTTTCTCCAAGCTTTTCTGATCTTCATCATTTTAAAACAAAAGTTTGAGAATCAGTAGACATTTTTTTTCTTTTACATTTTCCCCCTTAACGCGTAATCAATTCCTGAACTCTGGAGTTTCAGTTACGCTTTAATGCAGGACTATAGAACTATCCTTTCTGTACCTTGACGGACAACATTTTTGGGAGAAAGCATTGATTCATTTAGCTTTCGCTTGCTGGTTTTTGTAATTAAAGATGGTTTTAATTATACTTTTTTGTAAGTCAGATCAGATGTGCTGCTTGCTTGCTGGAAGGATTTTTTCTTTAAACGGTGCTTTTAATTTATGTGTAGGGGGTTTTTTTGTTTGTTTTTTTGGGTTTTTTTTCGGACAGCACAGAGGTGGTGGCTTTTATTTAGCAGTAAAATCCACACATTTGCTTTGAAAACTTGGCTCCTTGGGCGAAAATAACTTTTCCTCGTTGCTTTATAATCACTGTTGATCGCAGAGGTAGTTTAGCATATTGTCTACACAACAAAGATTCCTGTTTTATTGGCAATGAGGATTGTTGGAATTAGGTTTAAATATTTCATAGCTTTCTTGTCTGTACAATAAGATCGGTAGTTGTATTGGCTTTTTCTTTCTTTTATTATTTCTTTCTAGCGGGATAGTTTTATTTTTGAAGTCCCTCTTTTTTTTCCTTTTCCAGAATAGAATATATATTTTCCGCCCTTGGATATATCACTGCTGGAAATAGGCTCTTGGGCTTTCGTGAGGGGGTGGGGGGGTTGGTAAGCGGTCGTTTTCCTTGATTTGCATAAGAGCTAGTGAGGTGTCTGTGAAGTTGGTGAACTGCTTTTGTTTAGGGCTAGTCCTGACTGTTTTTGTTTATAAACACTGGGGTGGTTGCCGGGAGGGGAGGGAGGTCAGCGTACTGTCAAAGCGCTGACCTCTGAAAGCCCAGAGGGCGCCTGGCTCCTTCACCCTCTCCTGTCTCTCTCCCTCTCTCTTTTCCTTTCCAATCCCATCCAAGGCCAGGAGCTCAGGTTCAGGGCATTTAATCCCCGCGATCTTTCCAAGAAAGGAGCTGGAAAAGGGCCGTTAAGGCTCCGGAGGAAACGCCGACACTGCCTGAGATCTGGGTGGCTTTTATAGTAACGTCCCGGTGAGAGTTTTTGTGCAGCCAAAATAACAACAGCAGCAACAACAAAAGGCCAATCAAGAACTGTACTGTTTAGCATACAAAATCTTATCGAGATGCCTGTCCTGATGATTATTTGTAGGTCACTGCTTATAGACGCACTTTCAGTAGCAGAAGGTAGTTCTCCATTCTAGGATTTGGAAAGTGGGCGGTGTGGGGGGGGGGGGGGGGGACGAATTTTAAGGCATTATGTTCATGTTGTTCTATTTCTTTTTCGAACCGAACTGTAACTTTCTAGTAACTTTTTTTTCGGTGCATTCTGGAATGTGTTTGGTTTGTGTTTTGTAAAGTACCACTAGATTTGTGTACATAATACCTGCAACATAATAATAATTAATTAATAAGCCATGCGCTTTTGCTTCAGTGTCAACTTCATCTCCCCAAAATGGTCCGAGAGATTGCTATCAGGCTTAAGTGTGTTTTGAAAAGAAGTTGCTGAGTTAAACAAAAAATGTTAGTTAACACACTGCCTTTGTCAAATAGCCCCCGGGAGAAGAAAAGACAACAGACAAGGAAAGGAGGTGGGGGCTGGAGATCTGAAAGTGTCTGTTGCTCAGATAAAGGGTCTCTAACATTGAAATCGTGTAATACCTCGTTTCAAACTGAGCTCATCTATAGACTTAGGGAACGCCGTCAAAAGACAAGCATCCTCTTTCCCTTGGGCTGGGGGCCATTTATTAGGGAATTATGTCGGGTTGTTAAGAAGGGGAGCGGCTGTAATTATGTATAGCCTCCTGCCCTTGTGTGTCCGCGGTACAGATTTGGGGGAATGAAATGAGCCTGGCAAAGAGACTTGGTGTCAAAGTGTATCTGTTGGGTTTGCATTTCTTTGTGGAATAAAGCATGGTCAGTGGCCCCCTCCAGACCCTCCTCACTCGGTCCAATAAGTTTCTGTGGGGGCTGTGGCTGGGGGGGGGGGCGGGGGAAACACTAAGAGGGCGACAGATTTTTCCTCTTTGAAATGTAACGTCACTAGCAGAGCTTTTGTGGTTTCAACATGAGGCTTAAAAAAACCCCTACAACAACCCAAAATGTATAACGGTGCCTCGAGGAGCGGTTTGGGGGAGGGGGTCCGCAGAGACCAGAGAAGAGGAGCTGAGAGGTTAGGCAGGAGCCTTCGGGGGCGATCAGCTGAGTGAGTGGGAGAGAGAGGGAGGAGAGAGAGGGAGCCTTGCAGCCGGGGCCGACCAGCTGGGGAGCCCGCTTGAAGCAGCAGCAGCAGCAGCAGCCGGCCAGTCCCCGGGTCCTTCTAGCTGCTGCTCGCCTGCCTTCCTTCCTCCCCCTGACAACGCCGAGCTTCGCTCTTATCACATCTCACAAACCTGCTGCTGCTGCTGCTGCCTTTCGGAATTAACCTTCTTCGATTTTTCCTAGCTACGTGGCGATCCCCGGGTTTCTTCTAAACTGTTAACATCCCGTAGTGATTCCCGCCCCCCCCCCTCCCGTAAGCTACTATTTTTAGGAAAAGAGAGAGCGAGAGAGGAGCTATCAAACGTTAGAAAGGACAGTAAACAGTGGCGGAAGAAAGCCTGAAAATGTGGACTCTCCTCTCACAATTCCTGCCTGCATTCCCCCTCTTTGTTCCCTGAGCTGTGACTCAAGAACACTAGAAAGAGCTGTAGCCCCCTCCAAGAAGAGATAAAGGGGGAAAAAATCTGCAACAAAAAAGAATGACTTGACTGATCTGACGTTTGGTGTTTTGACATTAATGACATTAATGATATTGATGTTTCACCAGAAAAAAAGCACTAGGAATAAAGGGGGGGAGGGGACTTCAAAACTAAATTATCTTCCTTTCCTTATTCTTCTATGACATTAAGTATACGTGTTTCTTCACTTGAATTTGAAAGAGATGTATTGTTCTCAGGTGTTTCTTCATCGTGCTGTATTTAATTGTCTCCAGTCTTAGGAAATGTTTTACCATCCTTCAGACATGCACTTGAATGGACAATGCATCGTTCTAGCTCAGAGTCCCGTTTCGTCTATAATTTAAGCCTAAAAGTCCTCTTTCCATCATATCACGTCAATCTATTCCTGTAAATGGTTTTCAGAGATTTCATTTTCACCTTTTGTTTGCATTTCTGTTTTTTCTCTGTAAACACCGATCGCTGTTTCCTTCATACACTCATTCACAGGCAGCTTTGCTTTCCGAGATCTACATGCATATACATACGTTTGCATATATGGTTTCCTTTAATTGATGAGCTGATGTAATCCTGAGGTAAGGTTTGCAAAGGAATAAAGTTCCTCTCGAGAACGCGAAAGTGCCCCTGTCTTTTCTTTAAGTTCGAGTCCCGGAGGTTTTCCTGAAGTTGGAAGTAGGGTTTCTCTAGATTTAGGTAGTTTTGTTTCTGTCCCCGTTATAGTGGCAGTTCCCGATGTTTTGGATAACGGTATAAAGATAACTGTACTTCCATGCTGGTGACTTCCTCCCTCGCCCCTCCCCCCCCCGACCAATTTCTCCCCCAAACTATCAGGACCTTCGCTATGACCTTAAACATCTGCTTTCAGCAACTTACTTCCCTGACACTGGCCTGTGCCTGCTCTTTTAGGGCAGCCCTAATTCAGCATCAGGTGGGGATTTTCCTGTTAATGTTAGTTCCAGGATGTGCAAAATGTTCCCCTAGAATGGAAAGGTTTCGGGCCCAGAAAGGTGCATATTTATATCTTCAGTTTTTGTGGGGATTGGGATAAACCTTTCTGTTGGTATTTGGCTGTTAAGGCCTAAGACAAGGTTTTGACATGTATCACCAACTTCAAAGGCACGTCAGCTCTAAGGTTATGGTTCACCTGTGCAAGGTCCTTGGTATTGTAAATATCCCATGTATTTAACTGTTGCTTAGTGATCTTTTCTGGCATACCCATTTCTGGAATAGCATTATTAAAAATCTGCACGTGTTCCTGCGGTGTATTCGGAGACTCTTTGAATAGTCTTTTTTTTTTTTTATCTTCAGTAGGGGATATTTTGAAGTATGTCTATTCCTAGTTTTTGTTAATTATCTTTTAATGAAAGTGTCACTCATATTCACATCTGTAGTATTAGGGTTAGGATAATTAGGTTTTCAAATTAGAAACAATCTCTTTAAATCCCATACAAGACAATATTTGTAGTAGATTCCCACTTATAATTATATTTGTCCGTTTTCCTCTATTTTTCATCATGATAGATTTTTTTCAAGAAAGGAAGATGTCTGATAAAATAACTTAGATGACAAAATATTAATAAAATATCAATACTTGTCGTAAAGGTGGTTCATGGTATGTGCTATACTACATTTATAGTATACAAGGATATTCTTTCCCTGGACTAGTCTTTACTTCGTTTTGTTAACGCTGTTTATTGTTGATATTTTATAATTCTTTTGCCATTGCTTTTTATCTTGCTGATTTCCTTAACCAGTTACATCGTGGATACCAAATACAGTGTGTGTGTGTGTGTGTGTGTGTGTGTGTACAACTCTGAGTGTGTGTGTAAATAAATGCTTCTCTGTATCTATATAAGTAGATATTTCCCATCTTAGACACACTATCTTTCTTCTTACGGGGGCATTCTACATTCATTATTCCATTCCAGGCATATTTCTTCCTAAATCCCCATTTAAGAAAACAAAAAACAAAAAACAAAAACCCCTCACTGGTGGAATAATTAATTTGCACCATTTCTTTTAAATTCCTGAGCAGTTAAAAGAGCAAGACTTCTCCCCCCCACCTTCTCTCTTTCTCTCTCTCTCTTTTTTTTAATTTTCCCCTGCCATCTACTTTGTGTGTATGGGTGTATGTGTCTGTGTTACTAATGAAGTTTGCAGACTTGTGTTTGTGTCCATAAGCTCCTTTCCTGCTGCCCCTTCTTCTCCGGGCTGGTTGTGTGGTTCCTGCAGCCCCTACGAGCCCCCAGCAGCCGCGGCAGCTCCAGCTTCTCTAAGTCCGGGGCTGCGCGTCATTTGCAGTCTGGAGAATGTTGATCACCTCACTAATTACACCTCTCTCTCTCGCTCTCCTCTCCTCTCCCTCTCTCTCTCTCGCTCATTCCCAGAGTGCATATCGGGAATAGACACACAAAGACATGCGCACTCAACTTAATCAGCCATTTTTTTAAACAGGGCTAAAACGATAATAATTAGCAGAATAAAGACATATCGGATTTTCATTTCCTTTCCTCCTTTTCCCCAACCCCTTCACAACCAAACAGCGAGACTGCGTCGGCACATGCTTTAACAACTCCCGGACCCCAAAGGACTGCTCTATGCCCCCCACTTCTTGCTCAATAATTTTTATTTCCACCCAATAAAGTTGGAGGATTATTTTTTTTTTATTTTTTTTTAATGAACCTTCTCTCGTTTACTTGGATGTGATCAGCTTTTAAGTAAATAAAGCAAAACAAAAAAAGAGGCGAAGATCCAGTAGGAACTGCGAGGGGAAATGGAAAGTAAGTTTTTCTTTAACTTTTATTGAGTAGTTTGTGTTAAATTTAGGTCGAGTATCGATTATCTTTCCAGGCTGATCTTGCACAATCTTTGATATTTCGCTCTCGCTCGCGCTCTCTCTCTCCCTCTCTCTGCCTCTTTCTCTCTCCCTCACATACACACACACTCACACTCACATCCCCAGATCCCATGTATCTCTCCCTCTCTCGCCCCCCTTTTTCTGCCTCTTTCCCCCATTTTTAGGTACAATATTTGCTCTCATTTGGGGGAGGAGGGGCTGCTTTCTCTTTCTCTCGCTCTCTTTTTATTTTTTATTCTGGGGGGTGACATTTTTCGGGCTCTAACTTTTGGATTAAGTGGAGGATTCTACACGTTTTTCCAGAAGAGGCTTTTCTTTTTCTCCCCCCTTTCCTCCCCATTTTGCATTTTTAGGGAGCTGGAAAAAAACCTGTCAGATTAGGAAAGATGTTACGGCTGCCAGAAATCCTCGTCTGCCAGTACCCCCAGCCCTTTGCCCCTTCACCTTCTTTCACTGCTTGATCCCCACAAAAGTTGAGGTGCTTTTTTGGGGGGGGGCGGGAGATTCCCCCCGTTTTTTCTCCCAACTTTCGCTTTTAGGGGGGCTAGATCCCAGCAGGACGGAGGGGACCCGGACTGTGTGTGTGCGTGCGGGTGCTGCTGGGGTGTGTGGGGTACTGTGTTCGCAGGTAGGTTTCGCAGCAGCAGCAGAAGCTGTGAGCTCCTCTGTCTCTAGCAGCAGGAAGAAGCAGAGCCCGTTAGCAGCGTGCTTTGCCTGTGTGTCCAGTTTCCACAGAGCTGCTGGGAGCCCGGCTGGCTAGAGGGATGTGCTGACGGACGCTGTCTGGAGCAGGCTGGCTGCCGGAGCAGCTCGCCAGTAGCTAGGGGCATCGCTGCTATTGGGCTTTGGGGCTGGCTTAAGCGGCCCCCCGCCAAGGCTTTACGGGGAAATCGGTATGTTTTGAACCCGAGGAAGATGCTGTAAAACACAAATCGTGATAACGCAGCACAGCCCCTGCTCTGGCTCCCTGTGCCGGGGATCAAGTGCATCCCTGGCGACCCAGCGGCTAATGGCAGCCGCGTCCCTGCTTCCCCCCTTCCGCCTTAAATGAAATTCCCTGTAAAAATGGTAATAAACTTTCCCCCCAGCCCGATGCCAACTTACGGCCGCTCCCCTCCACTCCTCCCTTCTTTCATCCCCCCCAGCAGCAGCAGCGGCAAACGCACGGGTTGGTATTTCTTTTGTTACCTGCGAGGCGGGCGGCCGGGGGTCTCTCATCGGCTGCTTGGGGCACTGGGTCCAGCCGAGAGAGGAGGCACATCAGTCGGGTTCAGCCTGTTTCACCTCAGCGCCGTCCCGAGGAGGCTTTAGCTCCCATTCAGTAACACACCCTCCTCCTCCTCCTCTTCCTCCTTAGGTACCAAGGCACAGATCGCAAGCAGAACACCCCCCCTCCCCACAAAAAAAAAAAAAAAAAAAAAAGCCCAACCAAAAGACAACTTGCCATGCTGAAGATGGTGGATCTACACTGTCAGACACAAGCAGGTTCACCCAGGAAGTCTGACCATCCCGTTTTCTGACAGTTGCATTTCCTCTTCTCCATTTCGCTCTCCCTGTTTTTTTTTTTTAAACCCTGTTCCATTTTTAATCAAGGATCATGTAGTTGGCAAAAGGAGAGAGGGAGAGAAACAGGAAGAAAGAGAGAGGGCTGTTGTTGTTTTGTTTGTTTTTTAATTGTGTTCCCCTGGATTTTCAGTGGCTTGATCCCTAGGAGCGGTGGTGGAGTGGTTAAGGATCATATGTAGTATTATATTTTTAGTTTGGTGGTGGATGGATGGAAGAGATAGTGAGCAGCCTTTGCAGCCCTGCCTGTTGTTGGTTAGATTGAGGCAGAGACTTGGCTGCGATTGGGACACGACTGTGACATGGGCATCGATCGCTTCCATTGAGAGCAATGCAAAAACACAGCCTGGGTATGTAACACTCTCAGTGCCATCAACACTTGTTTTACTTTATATTTACTGGCAAAACTGACAGAACAAGCCGAGTGCTTTTCTTTTAAAGAAGGAATACAAACAATTGGATGGGAAGGTGCTCAAAGAAGATTGTTAAAATAAACTGCAGGGGGGGAAGCCTAAATCATTATTATTCCACTTTCTGTTCAACTAACTGTATTTAAGGAGTTTCTTTCTCTTCTGGTCTGGGGGATCCTACTAAGCGGAATGAAATAATAATAATAATAATTAATAATGAAAAAACACCCCCAAACAATCAGCCTTGAGGGAATATCTGATAGTTTTCAAGGTTTGCGGTTTCAATCGGCAGGAAGGCATACAAAAATAAAAGATGGCTAGCCAGCTGTTTTAACCTTTTGCACCTGGCTTCAGTGCTGGGCTCATCAGGATTATTCAGTTATTCGTGCTATCTGTGCTTGAATATTTATAGTATACGATCTAGAGATCCACACACTGCACTGTAGCATCTATTTATCCTCTGGTCATTGGCTTTTGGACTTCTTCAACATAAACATGTATTCAATAGTTTTCATTTTTATTATAATGAACATATAGGGTCAATGAAATATAGGGGGAAAGTCGTAAATCTGCAAAAGTGAAACCTACCCAAGGAACAAAGAAAGGTCAGGTAAACCATCTGTGTAAGTCACAGTAGTAGTACCTGCTATTGGTTTATGCAGGGATACTGGCTTATTATTCTCTAAAATGAAACTTATCAGTTAGACCAAGTTAAAACTAAAGGAAACCTTTGCAGATAACATATGGCATGACGTGCATCTTTCAGAATAAGGGCAGATTTTTGTTCTTTGATTTTTTTATTAGTTTGGGTTTATTTTTAAAAGATGCTGTACCAGCAAAGAACATATAAAGGGGGATGAGAAAATCACTGTTTAATATTGCAGAATTTACTGCTTCCATTCTGACCATGAGCCTAAATTTACACAATGAAATTTGATTATCTCTAATAACAATATTAGATCCTGCACTGGATGGATGAGAATTGAGGTGGTTTTGTTGATTGCAAGGGTTTAATGTTGCATTTCAGAATCTGATGTGGTTTAGCCTCCCTTCCATTAACTGGAAAACCCCTGAGGTTTTACAATTATTTCTTAAAGATAATACATTTAAGATTGCATTGGTAGGCTGAAGAAAAGTCATAAAGGCAAGAAGGGAAGCCCTTAATAACTCTTGAGATTCAGACATGTTCAGCAGTTAGATTGGCTCTGACTTCACAAGGGTCGACAATGTGTCATTTCCATGAAGCCAAATTGCCCTCTGCCTATATGATATTAATGTGCAAATCAATATTTCAGGGATTAAATTTCCCTTCTTCATTTTTTATGGTTTCTACCTCAATAAGTCTCAAGTCTATTAGAAGAGGCTGGATGATTTAAAATCTTTCACTGCAGAATGACTTGTCGTAGCCTTGTTTCACAGACCGTTTTTGGATTTTCGTTATAAAAGACCAAAGGCATTCCAAAGAAGTTGATAGTCAATGTAGGGACATGCTCAGTATTGTAAAGCCCTTGTTCGATTAAGAGCTAAAAAGGTATTGAAAATATAATATATATGTTTATATAATATATATACAGTCTATTGCTTTAAAAATATTATGCTAATCACCTATTGATTTATTTCAAAATCAATTGAAGCTCCTTTCTTATTAGTGATTTGTTCAGCATTCTTCAGCTTTGTTGTTAATTTTCTTAAACATCATGCATGAATTAATCTGCTGTGAGAATGTGTTTGGGGTTTTGGTTTAAGAATATTTAAAAACAGACATTTTTGCCTTTTTAATCTAAGTGTGTGGACAGTCTAGTATAGTTAAAAGAACCAGGGCTGTTTTTTCTGTATTTAGGGTTCAGCATTGTTTTAATGAAGCAAAGGGGCCTTTTACAAATATTTTATGATTTCTCAAATAGATGTTTATCAGCAACATTTATTAAGAATGTCCTTTTGAATATTCACGATCAGTTAAAAATTAAAATGGAGATATCTGATCTGAAAGGAAACAATACTTGACAGAAAATTTTGGTCAAAATATGAGGTTGTGACTTTATCACATAATCTTGGGAAGGCCTACTGTCTATCATTTGGTGTTGTTTTATAGTCTTAGACCATCTGGACAAGTTCCGCACAGCTGCATGAATTTCATATGTGATAGAACATTTTTTCCATTCAGTGTGAAATGTTCCTTCCTAAAAACGTACACCAGACTCGCTTAATTTAGTCTGCTAAAAGAAATGCACATGAAAAAGGACAAAAGGCTCTTTAATCTCTGCAAGCTGTTTGTTTTTCTTCAGATTCCTGTCTATTTGAGTTTGAAAAGTCATGTTTATTGAGGAGATGATTCTGAGGTGTGACATTAAAATAATATATGATTTTTGTGCTAGTTTCTGTTCTCCTAGTTAATTTGCACAACTACTTTTTATGCCTGTCAAAACAGAGAGTTAATCTATTCTTATTTACAATTAATCTCAATAAAATTAATCTTAACTATGCCTTAGTCAGTGGCTTAAAATATCTAATTATATTCAATTAACTGCTGTCATAGTAATTAACATTGCTTAATTGCCTCTGCATATATTTATGTAAAGCTCATTAGTTACTGCTTGCTCTTTTTTTCCTTTGCTCACTTCCATTTTTGTTGCTGTCAGAGCACTGACATCAAACCCTCTCTAGGTTTTGACAATTCTGATCTTTAAGGATCTGACTATGCCAGTGAGGACAAATGATTTTGTAACATTTTATTTGGGTAAATATTAATGTTTTCATATGCAAAGAGATACTAGTGCTGGGCTTTAAAGTACCTCCAATCCCCCCCTCTCCCTCCACCCCACCCCAGCTCAGACAAAAATATTTTCTAGCCTTGTTGATAGAAATATGAGAAGCCAGGTTAAGCTTTGTGTTTATAAATGAAGAGCCTTTCTGCATCTGCCTTGGGGCTGTACCCACAAGGCAGAGCTTTCCTGCTCCAAAATCATTCAAAGGGTTAAAGACTTGGCCAGGGTTCAAACTGAAAAGCGCCCAGGGAAAGTGCATGTGAATATGTACAAGTTTCATGTAATTAGTGCTTAATTATATTAACATATGCAAATTGTCAATTTAGGAGCTTGTTGAGCTGGCAAAGATCAGCCAGGCACAATTGCTGTATTGTTCTGAAACAATAATGGATCTCAAGTTGGATTGTGGAAACACATAACTAGCTATCTAATTTAACTCATACCATGGTGAAATTTCATTAGTCTCCATGGAGACTGGTTTAATTGTGCTGACTAATGTTCTGGGCTGCAGAATGTCCTAAAAAGAAAGCGTTGTTTGCCTAATCCACCTTACAATGACACTTGTTTGTACATGTTTCCCTTGTGTGAGAATTTGCATATGCAAATAAATAGTTTCTCTGCATCATTTGTCATGGCTGTTCATTACCCATGAAGAGGACATTGTTACTAGGCTGTTACTGAGTCTCCCAAGACAGGATAGTGTCAACCAGTCCAGCCACATTCTTTCATAATTTGTTTCTGATTAATAGACCAGAGTGAGGCTCATTCTATTCAGGCCTCTGCAAAGGGAAGGTCAGTTCTGTCACTGAAAAGAGTTTCCGCAGCAACTGAAGTTTTTCTCTCCCTCCCCTGCCCCCTTTTTTCTTTAGCTAACATAATCATATTTAAAATAATGTATTCTTGCTCTAAGGAATACCTCCACTAATAATCTCTAGTTTCCTAAAGCAAAAGAGAGGAAAATAAAGGAGATTCTGGTATTGGAATATTAATCCTGTTTTTGACAGAAAGGTAAACTGATATAATTGCTTTTCAGTCGAAGGAATGGGGGTTTATACAAGTGTGAAAGCATCGGAAAAGGATTAGCATTTTTTTGCATAATGAAAAGCTCTGTTGAATAGGGCACTGAATGGTTGACTGAATGACTAAGATGAAAGGAAGATGAAAATGCAGGCTCCTCTTTCTTTATGCCTATGCTCAGCTCTCCCTAAAGTTATGTTTGTCCAAGACTTTAGAAAACAAGCAGAAGCTCAGATTTCAGCAACTTTATAAGATGCCCTGAGTTTCCATCATCATGTGAAGTAATATGTATGATAATAGTGCAGCTAGAGGATGATAAACACAGGTTTGTATGTAGAAGAGTTCCAGGAACATGACAGGCTAACCAAATATTGACTATTGGGTATCAAGGATTCTCAGTACTTTGCCTGGGGGGAGGGGGTGGGAGGTGGGGAGTTATTCTAAAAGTTTCCAATGGAAATTATGCATCAGTACAGAATAATAATCTAATCAAGTTTGTTATTCATGCAAGCAGCATTTAGTTAATACCTCTTTTAATTAATTAACTATTTATCTTTGGAAAAAGTTATGAATTCTGACTTGGTTAAGTGGTCTATAAGCCTTTATGGGGAAAAATACTCTCCTATTCAGTACTTAACATGGACACATCTAATTTAAATAGAAATTAGTATATGCACATAATGAACAGTATTTTGGCACAATTGTATCAATATATTTTAACTTTTTAATACACTTACAGTAGGTTCCCATATCACTAAAGGCCTGACCCTACTCTCATCAAAGTTACAAGATTAAAGTCAATGCGGATTTTAAGAGAGTAGAATCAGGCCTTATGTTAGGGCTGTAACTGGTTAGCTGTTGACAATGTGATCGGTGCTAATAGTTATATTCTCTCAACAATAATTAGTGCAGTTAAAATACCTTAAGGGTTGAGAGATTTTTGAAAGTGGGAATTGGTTCTTTTTGTACATATGTAAATCGATTGCAGTGTAGATGATTATTTATATATATGTATTTAAATAATTATTAATTTAGTGGCACTATAGAAAAGTGTTGGTAGACTCTACCATATATTATCTTTGTTTGTTTGCTCTTGTTAGTTTGCAGAACTTGCAGTTGTACATGCTTGCCAGTTCAATGCTGTACTTGACTGGATAATATTTAAACAGCTAGATTCACATTTAAGAATTCAGAAGTAAAAGTGAATGAATGAAGTAAGGTTGCCAATTCAGTATGGAATTATTTGCAGCCAGAAGCGTTTGATCTTAATTAGATCACAAAGATTCCTTACTTTTTAGATGAAGTTGAAGAAATTCTATATGGTTTTGGAAACTTTTATTGCTAACTTTATGAAATTCCTTAAAACCTCTGGTAAATGAAGAAGAAATCTACATAAAGGATGTTCTTTCAAATTGAGATGGGTTTATTGATGTATTTCCTTAAGAAAAATGTGTTAATTTAAAAAATAAATTCATTTGTATTTTAAAATATTGTTAACCAAGCACCATGTGTTGTAACTGGCAATTTTCCAGCCACTGTAGAATTGGATAACACATGGATTAATGGTAACTTATGTGATGTCTGCTTTCTTACTGAATGGGTAGAAACCCAGAGTATTTCAGATACTTTCTAAAATCCAGAAATCTCAGTAAGATGCAAAGTAGCATATGTTTATGTGAACAGATGGATAGGTGTGAGAAATTAAGACAGACACTTATTTCTTGGTAACTGTTCTAGGTTCATCATTGGTAAAACAATATTTGTTGTGGTATTCATATTTGTTGATAAGATTCAGAATCAATCCTACAGTCCTTATTCAGGCAAAACTCCTCCCTTCTTTTGCTCGAGTAAAGTCGTCAGGATTTGGTGTTTAACATGGGTGTTCTGTAGTTCCTTCTTTGTTTAATAGTTACACTTCAATGCGGCTATGCCAGGACTCTTATTTATAATTCCTGTTTTTCCAAGGTTCACAATGTGGCTAGAAAAGTTTGCACTAGGCTGGAATTTCAAATGCAAGGTCCTGTCTATGACAGACTTTTTCTTTTTAAACAATATTTTTTAAGGAATGGTTTAACCAAGTTTTATGAGTGAAATAAAAGCAGACCGTGTTAAGACACTCTTTTATATGTTCACATTACTCAAAGCCACCTTTGAGTTTAAAAAATGACATTTAGAAAGTGATTTGTCTATAATATAGTTTATTTGCTTTTGGTAATTTTGAGAACAATTTTAAACCCACCTAGAAACCGGGATTATTTTGCAAACAGATTTAGCGCATGTTTGTGGCTGTCAAACTGACCTGATAGGCTGTACCAGCTCCTAAGTAGGTGTTCTAGTCTTTTAGGTCAATAGTTCACCAACTAAAGACTATATATACAAGGTAGACCATGGGATCTCTGAAAACACACATTTACCACATAGACTGTAGTGGGTCTGCAGTGCAAGTAATGCACATACTATGCTATGTAAGACACACATCTAAGGATGTATTTAAATAGGCAAATGCTCTGCCTTTAAAACAAAGAAAGACTTACAAAGTGTCTGTATTGACTGAAGCCTAACTCATCTTAAATAGACAAAAATCAAGTGTCTGATTCTCCTTCCTTACACCAATGTAAATCAGGAATAATTCAACTGAAGTCAGTGGAATTACATTGGTGTAAAACACTGGTGTGCAAATGGTGTAAACGAGAGGCGAATCAGGCCCATAATCTCCAGTCAAAAATACTCATGTTAAATCCTGTATAAAAGATGTCTTTTTGTAAAGAAGTTTTAGTAGAACATTTTCTGTATCTGAAGAAGCAAAACATAAGGTGACATGCTCTAGGTGAGGTTTTATGGAGGGGTTGGTGGTGGCTGATTCTTCTCTGCAACCAGGTAATAGCAGAGTTGTGAGTCTGGAAGCAAAGGTTGTTGAAGGCCTGCTCCTCCCAATTTGACACTGAGGCTTCCTCATAGAGCATCTCCCCTAATCTGAGGTCACCTGTCACTAGCAGCTCCCCACAATATGACATTTTGGTGAAATAAATGGGGTTACTCTAGATTTACAACATTTGTTTACAGATCAGAATCTTCTTCAGTTTAAGAAAACAAGAGCACACTTCCTCCTGCCTCCCACTTGGAGAGAAAAGCTTCCATAGTGTGAGATAGCAAAGGCCCCAAAGCAACTTTCCCAAGGAGACAAGAAGGCTCCTCAAGCTTCCCAAGTTTTATACAAAGGTCTCCACACAGAGCAAAGTTCCCTGTGTGAGGTGCCATAGCCAAACCACTACAAAGTGAAGTTTCTCCCTATTTCAAGCACATTGGTCCTTACTCTTGCTTTCAGATGCTAAGGGTCCCCATGAAAAGCAGCTCTTTATAGAGTACCACCCTCATGTTCTTCACCCTTCTCCTCACCCTCTGAGTAATGGGAAAATGTTTGTTTGTTTAATAGGAAGTGGAATATAGATTTTGTTCTCAATTTGTAAGATTGAGGGTATAAATAAGAAAATGCTTTAGCATTTATAAAATAAAGTTAATGACTGACATTTATATAGCAAATGTCACCCCCAAATCCCTGAAACTATTATAAACTGTTTACAAGAAACCACTTCCTCCATCATTGGGACGCAGCCGTCTCTAGGGTGGAAAGTGTCACACAGTACACAAACAGCAGCCCACAACTATGCCACACAATGACTTGGGAAAGAAAGTTAAGAATGCTTTATCCCACAAAAACAACTAGGTCATTGTAGTTAGATAAAATGTAATTTTCCAACTGGTAATCAGTGCATCAGGGCAAACATTCCAGCTCTGGTGGAAAGTGTCTCTGGATATTTGATAGTCACAGGTGGTCAGGGCCTTGGATTTATATCTCTTCTGAAAGAGGGATCCTCCAGCATTACAGTAGCTTCTAGTTTGGAATTAGGGCCTGATCCAAAGCCCAGTGAAGTCAGTGTGAGTAGAGACTCACAGTGACTTCTATGGGCTTTTGGATTGGGCCCTGAGAGGGAGAAATGCCATTTACGGAATCATCAACAGCACTATGTTTTCTTTGGAAGTCTCCATGCCGATTGGGCTCAGCTGGGGTTAGCTTATGAGATCACAGCCCAAGGTGGTATGGTTGCAACCTCTCTTGAATAGGTGGAAGAGCACCAAGATAAAAAGGAGTCTAAATGTCATTTTATAAATAGCTGTGACTGAGAGCATAACAATGGCTTGGCTATTATAGAGTAGATTGAATCTCATTGGAGGTGACACATCCAAAATAAAGGACAAGAAATTAAAAATTGTGGGTTTAATTGCTTGTTGAAACCCTGTCCCCTAAACAAACAGTTGTTCCTATGTATAACAGCATGGGTCTGGTATATGTGGGCGTTATTGTTATATGTGCTGTAATACCTATGTCCTAGCTGAAATGGCATGAGTTAATGATAATGTGTTCAGAGTGGAGTTTTTGGGCTCAAACTCTGAATTTACTGTCTTATGTCCATTTGTTTCACAACCTAAGGGTTATTTAAAAATAGTTTTCTAAGGATGTTTGAATTTATCTAAACAAATTTAATAGCAGGAATTTGTAAATATTTCTTATTTTACTTCTCGCCATACAAACACAGTGTGTTAGTTCTCAGTATTGTAGTTACTTGACAGGATATTAACAATTGGAAAAATATATTAGAAACCTTTTAGGTTTGTTTAAATATATGTAATTTAAACAAATGCAGAACTGTTTAATGGTTTGTCTGGGAATTATTTAGACTGACCTGTGTAATAATATTTTTATTAGCTGTAATTTGTTTTCTAGGGAGAAAAGGGTGTTTTTAAAGTTGTGTGTTAACATGCAGGCTTGGCATTGAAATGGGACAGTCCCTGAATATGCATTTCTAAGAAGGTGGGACAACAGTTACCTAAAAGGTGAAGACTTGAGAAAAAATGGGGAGAGTCATTTCTTTCCTGAAATGAAGCAGGATGCAGATTAGGAACCATTAAGATTTGCCAGGAGTTGCTGGTCATAGAAGCCTGTTTAAGTGCTCACTGTCAACAAGGAAATCATGGGCAGCACTTAAAGTGGCTCACCTCTGATTTATTCATAAACCTCACACGAGCACTTGGCTTTGTTCTTGCGCTGGTAAGGGGGAACTGATGCCAATAAGAACAGGAATAAAGAGCTTCTTGCATGGTCCAAAAGTGAATAGCACTTTACCTCAAAGCATGACCTCCATTCCCAAGATCTGTTGTGTTACAGTTGACTCCGTCTAGATGTGTGTGTATTCTCAGATGAATTGCTAGAAGAGGTTACGACCAAATATATACTTTGTAAACCCTGTAGCTGTAACGAGAACTATGTAACTGGAACTTAGATTCTAACTTAAGAGGAAGATTGCAGTATTAATACTGAATTGAAAGATTTCCTCTTCAAACAGAGTTTAGTATTAGTGTTGTTACTGAAAGTCAGAAAACTGATTCAAGTGAAAAATCTTATTTGTACACCACTATACTCTTTAAAAGATTCATTTGAAAATGCATGTTGATGGTACAGAAAAATATGTGACGTAGTTTTGAGACAAATAAATTGGCTTACTTATTTATTAGTCATGTTTGATTGCTGTTGGTTTATTTATGTCTCTCTAAAAATGGCAAGTAGTGCTAGCAGTCCACCATGGGGGAAGGGACCTTTTGAAGACGGTCAACTGGCATGTTTGCACTAGGGCAGAGGTTGAGTACAGTTTCTTAAATCCCCAGAGAAACATTTAGTTAATGCTAGCCTTTTTCTGATCCTGTCTGAGTCTGGTTTGCTTTTTGCTTTTAATGAAGTTTATGTGTTGTTACTTTAGGGTTCAGATGTTTTTAAAATTTACTTGCATTTTCATAACAAATTAAACAAAAGGAGTCATATTGGAAGATAGTGATGAGAGCTAATGATATGTCTTTAGATAAAGCAGTCCTCGTGTGCAATCTGATCACAGCCATCAGCTCATTTGTCATGGCTGAAGTGAAAATGTCAGGACCAATGAGTGTATGAGTGCTGAAGGGGGCGAAAGGGCTTTTGGAGACACTTTTGTGCTGGGAGTGGGCCATAGCTTAGATTCAGCTCTAGGGAAATACTGGGATTAGCCAACTCTGTGCACAAATCCCTAGCATAACAGAATTAGTTGGGAAAATGAGGTTTGTTAGGAAAAAAAATCTACAGAATTGCTCTAGGCTGCAGCCCAATAACTATGCAAAACAGTGAGGCTTTTTATTAAAATAATTTTAGTGATATGAATTTACACATTCCAGCACAAGCCATAATTGGTAGGCAACGTTACAACAAAGCCTATTTTAATGTATTTTACATACGTATATGTGTCTAATTTTATACAGTTATCATAGTATTAAAATAAATGTGATCTTAAAAATCTGAACTAAAGGTTTTTCAAAACTGACAGGGAAATCAGACTTTTTTTAACATTCAGTAAAAATTATAGAAGAAGATACAGTAGAACTAAATGTAGCTCATTAAAATACCAGCCAATGCTGATGAAATCTTATAGAAGATAGGGTTAGAAGGGACCACAAGGATCACCTAGTCTAACTCCCTGCCAAGATGTAGGATTGTTGCATTGTTTAGTTCAGACAAAAAATAAGATGCTCAAACTCCTCACAGTAGCATTTCCTCACTCTGAAAGTTTAATTCACACCACAGATAATTGGCATACTGGATCAGAACCGAGGTCTGTTAGTATCCTGTCTCTGACAGTGGCCAGTGCCAGATGCTTCAGAGGAAGGTGCAAGAAACCCCAGTAGTCGGATGTGAGATAATTTGCTGAACATACCAGGTCTCATCCTGGCCTCTGATAGATAGAGATTGGCTTAAGCCTTGAAGAGATGAGGTTTGGGGCTGGGAATGGACAATAGGGGATGGACCTCTTGATGAATACCTGTTCTGTTCATTCCCTCTGGGGCACCTGGCATTGGACACTGTCAGAAGACAGAATACTGGGCTAGATGGACCTTTGGTCTGACCAACTATGGCCGTTCTTATGTAATATCCCTTTCAAAATTTTTGTTAACATTAGTATGGTAACTCTGGATATTCTTGTTATCCAATGTCCAATTCCTTTTTGACTGTTGTTCAGTTCTTGGTCTCAGTGATGTCCTGTGGCTATGAGTCCCACATATCCAGCATTGTATAAAAAAGAATTTCCTTCTATCAGTTTTGAATTTGACATCTTTTAATTTAATGGTCTGTCCCCCGGTTCTTATATTACTACAATCCCTTTTTCCATACTGGGACCTCCTCCCTTTTAACATATGGGAAAGACAAGGGAAAGCCTTCTGTCACCTGTTTACAACCCCCAGGTTGAGAACACCTTAACAGAAATGAGGCTTTCACTTGCCAGGCCCATCCAGCTGATGCCAAGATAGGGAGGTGGCTCAGATGGTCATGTCCCTGCATCTTTCTGGGCTGGTAGGAGCCAGCCATCTTCCTTTTATCTCTGAATTGGCTAGTGGGCAGAGTAAGCTCAGGAATTGTTTGAGTGTTAGGTGTGTTCAAACACCAGTCCTCCTGGCTTGTTTCTGGGTGCCGCAGGCAAAGCATGGAGGTGTCTAACCTGAAGAGAGTATTTGCCCCTTCTCCTAGCATTTCACCAATCTTGGAATAGCAGTTGTGAGGCATTGGTTGTGTCTTCACTTCAGGGGACTCAGGATTCTTGCTGATTTGCACAGGGTTGAGAGAAATTTTTTCCTCATAGCATGGTGGTGCTGGTGCTGGGAGGTTTTCATTTTCCTCTCATATATTTAGCTGGTGCCAAAAGTAAAGGCTAGATGTTAGTGATATACTGCTACTGAACTTGGTCGTGGTTGCCATCAGATCACCCTATCACCGGTGGGCGAATACTTTTCACAAAGTCAAACTTTTCAGTCAATATCTGACCTATCATTCCTCGTCCTCAAAGGAAACCTGCACAACACCTTCAAAAGACGAGCTTGTGAACTTAAATTCATAGCTCTGCTAGATGCTAAAAAATCATAGTGTCAACAGAGACACTGGTTTTATGGCTCATTACAACAATTTTACTCCTGGGGGAATTCTGAATCACTGCAGAATTCATATGCCACGCAGATTTTTTTTCCTCAGCAGAAAATCCATTCTGCCAAGAAGTGCTGCAGTTACACCTTTCACCCAGCAGGGGCCACTGTGGCACCAGAACAGAGAGCAGCTGCTCCCAGGCGGGAGTAGCAAGCTACAGATAGGGAAGAGAAGAGGCTGGGTTCCTCACAGCACCCTGCCCATGGGGCCAGGTCAGGAGGCATGGGATATGTGGGGGACAGACAACATGGGGCTGCTGGGGGAGGGTCACAGTCTGGGGTTCAGAAGGGCTAGTGGGGGGGGACAGACTGGGGTAAGGGCTGAATGAGAGTGGGGGTAAAAGGACACATGGGGACAAGACGGACGGGCTGAGTGGGGGTGCAGGGACATGGGGAAGAGGGTGCAGGGACACATGGGTATGGCGTATGGGGGGCACAGGGACACATTGGACAGGAGCAGATGGGCCCAACTGAATGAGAGAGGCTAGGGGTCAGCCAGGATCTGTATGAGACCCCCTAACAAACCTCCTCCCCCAAAGAAACAAACTGTTCCATACTTTTCCCACCCACACCCAACAACCCTCCAAGTTCATACCCAGGCTCTTTCCCAGCAATTACTTCCCTCTCCCTCAGCTCCTCCATTACCCCAAGCTCCCACAACCTTTTGCATTGCTTCTGAGGGAAATACGTGTCTGTATTGTAGTTTACATTAATTATTACTTAAAGTTCTGGATTAATATGCCTAGTAAGGAATCTATTTGTCGGAAGCATTTCTTGAATCTTTTTTGTTGTCTGTATTGTTGCAGACATAATTGCTGACAGGTATTTTGAAATAAATTACCAAAATAATTGAAACTGGTGTGATTATATTGAATTATTTTGACAAATAAAATATGCAGAATTTAGCAAAATTTTAAAATATTGTGCATAGGATTTTTAATTTTTTGACACAGAATTCCCCTAGGAATAAACAATTTGTAACCTACCAACCCTCCTTTGTCCTATGACTGCAGAGGTGTTAATTGCCCACTTCATTTTAAGTGGTTTCTTGTAACGTGTTAAAGCTTAACAATCATCCCTCCTTGTATTTAGCTGTGATACTCTGGTTTACCTTTTCCAAAACCTGAAGAGCTTTGTGAAGCTTGAAAACTTATCTCTTTCACCAACGGAAGTTGGTCCAATAAGAGACACTCACCTTGTCTCCATTGTATCATGGTTGAGTTTGAGGCCTTGGCAGCAGGGCTGTGATGTGGTGGAGAGAGGCTTCGGCATTTAGTGTATTTGGAGTTATTAGTAATTATGTATTTCACAATTTGTTAAGCATATTCCACTGGGAGGGAAAGTGGGTGATCTGATTCTTAATCCAATTCCCCCCCAAATCCATGAGTTTAGGAGCAGGCAGGGCTAAAACACATGCTGACTGCAGGGGGTGGAGAGAAATGGGTGTGCAGAAGAGCCTTAGGCTCTGGCTCAGATACCAGGTAATTGTCTCGCGTTAACCCAGTCTTCTTTGGAGTGGGTTTGCAGCTAGCACATGAAACTCCCCTTTGTGGTCACGGGCTTCAGGCCTTCACAGAGATATGAACGTGGCCCCAGGGACTAAAGATACCAGGTAACCTTGAGATTGTTGTAGAAATTTGTAATAAAGTTGCAGCCACTGGCCTTTAAACCCCAAACACTTCTCTGCTTGTTTACGGGTGTCACTGTGAGTGGCAGCAGCAAAGTAATTTATTTGATCTAACTAGTACTTATCTTTGTTAGAAGTTGTCTACAGATTTCTTCCATTTCATGTACAGTGAATTGTCCTCTTTCAGATAATGTACTTGTACAACCTTTTTTTGTTTAATTCTATTGATTTACAGTGTTAAAGTGAAATATCTGATACCTGTTTCCTGCCCTTCAAGTATATATAGTCAAAGAGGGCTGATTAGGTTCTCCCCTCCCCCCACGAGCCCGTTAGCTATTTTAAATGTATAATTATCATTGCATGTAATTTGATAGCTGCACTAATTGCTGCCAACCATTGTCTGTTTGCACTTAATGCTGAAACCTGATCAACATCCTGCTTTGGTTGATGTTTAGTGGTAAACTTTAATTAACTCTTATTGCATTGAAGAAGAGCTCAGTCTCAGTGCTAACTAATCATTTACCTTCATTATGTCCTGACAGCTCCACTTGTTCCTGGTACTAATAGATACACCAATCAGTAAATAAACCTGCAAACCTTCATTCATGCCTTGAAGTTGTTCCACATTGATATTTTGTTGCTTAAAGTATAAGATAACTGGGTAAAGATAATTATTTCAGTTAGTTTTGTATCTCTGGTTTTCCAGACACCAATCTCAAATTGCCTTTTTCATGCCAGACAATTTCATTTTAATAGTAACTGTAGATTTAAGATAACATTATTCCTTCAACATGGTTCCTATAGACATGCATCTTTTGAATCAATACAATTAAGCTTGTCTCCTGTTGGAATTCTTGTAATTATTTTTCCTGAAATACTTTTCCTGTAATGATATTGAAGTTAAAGTA
>NC_088792.1:237040393-237042893 GCF_011386835.1 Chrysemys picta bellii
TGTTTTTCTCATCAGTTCAAAGAATTAGTATTTGTTTTAATTGGAGTGAAATGCTCATTTGTTTATACAATTGTGATCAGAAGGCTGATGTCATTGTTTAGGAGTCTGATTAAGGCTGAAATTAGGTAAGGAGACTGATAGCTATAGATGAGTAGTTTATTTAAATTTTTTTTTTAATAAAGAGTAACAGGAAACACACTAGGAAACTTATGCTATGCTGGTTTTGTTTTTTACTTTAGTTATGTGATGGTAGATTTAAAAGTCAAGCCGGGTTCTGTTAAATCTTCAAGAAGGGAAATTACAGCAGCACAGCTACTCTGTGGGGGATTGTTGGGTGGGAATGGTGAGATGATACACTGCAGAGCCCATTTTGTATCTGTCGAGAATTATTAAATGCACATTAAACACCAGCCTGCTTGAAGTGCAGTGTGCATATCCATGACTATTCTGGCAAGTGTTTGTGTGTTCTGAATTCTGTAGTGTTATGGCATACAGGTATATAGATAGATCTTCCTTCAAGCATCCTAGAGTAAAAGGAAAGCTACAGATAGAATAGTTTGGGGCAGTTCCATTTAGCCCCACTTGGTGCATTGATTCACTCTTTATCAGTTAGTTTTACCTGTTAAAGAGGTTGCATTCTAGCTAATCATTTAATGATTGTGGGAAAAGGAGAGTTATTTAATCATAATATTAAAAAAAGCATTTTATCATTGCTTAAAAATAGGGTAGTTGCTTGTTTTTCTCTGGCCTGGCCCACACACAGTTTTCTGTACCAATATCACTGTGTCAGTTAAGAGTGTGATTTAAGAAACAAAAACAAAACTGAAATAGTTACAGCAGTAGAATTCCTAATGTGGGTGCAGTTATACTTAAAGATGCCTTTATAACAGTGTAGTTTATTCCCCTTCCTTTATGGGAAAAAGTTATACTGGTATAAATCTGTTTATACCAGTATAACTGCATCCACAGTAGGTGGGTTGTACTATAGCCAGTATTGTTTTTGTGTGTAGACAGGGCCTTAGCAGTAGATTGTGTTAAACATGTTGGCTGCTTCAGGATGCACATATGTTTGTGTAGATTTACCAAATGCAAAGGTAAACATGCCTGTTTCTGGACTAATGAGAAAATTGTTAGTTTTTCATGCTCTTTGTGATCAGATTATTTCAATGGGTTTTTATAGTGCATGCCTGCCATGAGCATAATTAACCTGGAGCTCATCAGTGATTAAAATTACATACTAAGCTTTGTGATGTTTGATTCAGGAGCAATTAGACTGTCATTTTAGCCAACTCAGATACCAAAACTAATTTTGATTCGTTTTCAATCTATGCAGATCTTCTGATGTATCATAAACTGATCACTTCCTCTCTTTGATTTAGCTGACAAGATTAAATTTGATTAGTTTAAAAAAATTAAGCAACCATCCTTCATACTTAATATCTCAGTGACCTTCACTGAAGACACTTCTAGGCAAGGACTTTTTTTTTTTTTAAATCCCAAAATCACACTGTGAGATTGGAATAGTGTACAGCTTTATATATTGTCTGGCAAAGTAAAATGTGTAAATTAGGTTGGCTTTCCCTTGCTTGTAAATGAAAGATCAGAGAAAATATGAATGCTTAGAATATCTAAAACAATAGTTTTCAGGATATAATCAAACTTTTATATGTAATTGAAAATGTATCGAATAAACTGACTACTGTGTATATTCAAAAATTGATGAGCTCTATCACTCTGACTTATGATGGGAATGAAGATTACTTACCTGCTGCATAAAAGCAAGACACAGTCTCTGTCATAAGCTGAAAATAAACACTAAAATTTCAGACCCCTCCGCTCAGCTGTTGTATACAGTGCCATCATTCTGCAAACTGAGAGATCTGCAATGACTCAGAGTAGCTTAAGCAGTAACCAGGCTACTATTACAGTAGCTGGAGCCTTGTGGGCTCACAAAAAAATGAAGAAAAGCAGACTTTTAACCAATGTGTGCCCAACTTTCCTCTGGTGCTTTACCCTGCTGCCAGACACTGATATGGCTTTTATAAAGTGCATCTTGTTCTCAACAAAGGGAGTTTATGGTCTAAGATGCCTTCCTGCAAGAAATGATTGAAGGATTTTCATCAGTAGTGCTTGCGTATGATTTGTTAAGCTAGGGGAGATGTTGATTGAGGCAGTGGTTGAGAGATGGGCAACTCACCAGGATTGATAACATCAAAATGGTATTTGAAATGGTGTTCATTACGTTTTGCAGTGAAAAAACTGAGTGCATGCGATTGTCCCCTAGGATGATGGGACTGGTTGCAGTAAATATTAATTTCTGTTCCATTGCCCATTGAGGTGACTGAAGTGTGGGGAAGAATTGTGATTGGTGCTTAATCAGGGATAGCCAGCTACCTGCTGAGAGCTTTTGCACAAGGAAGATTTGTAGTAAGCTGATTTACTTGGTAAAATGAGAACCAAAGAAGAGTTCTGCCTGTGCTGACTGTGGCTGTAATATTTA